>NW_026882491.1:0-42514 GCF_032173495.1 Musca vetustissima
GATGATGCAATGAGATTGCAATCCGAACTTGACATTCTAGATCCCGATAATAATGACCGAGATGAACTAGAAGACTTATGCGTTATGGCAAAGTCCTTATATTTAGGAATTTTGTCTAAAAATAGGAGAAGTAGTATGCCTGAAACTTCTTTTTGTGGCCAATGACATCAATCGAGATTGCCAAATATGAAATTGCCTAAATTTAGCGGAAAATATTCCGAATATAAACATTTTATGAGTCTTTTTGAAAATTTAGTTCACTCAGATCCGACATTGACAGACATAGAAAAGTTCAATCATTTAATTTCGTGTTTTCCGATGAAGCTCTTGGCAGGGATGGTCCGTGTGACGAATTTTTAGGTTTTCGACTGTCAAAAAGGTGTAAACGTCGAAAACGTCATATACCTGTATAAAATGTAATAAAAGTATTAAACGTCATTTATTCGAATATCATTACCATATACTGTTATTTTCAAGAATATATATTATTTTTACATATATCTGACTATTCCTTACTAGAACTGATAAAAAATTCTAAACTTTTCGGAGAAGAAAATTTTGAAATTTGATATGGATTTGAGTAAAGCAAATGTAATGTCCAAATTGATTAATGGAAGTAGCTATTTTGTCAAAAACCTAATGGTTTTGGGTGGGTTTCCGACGTTTCTGACGTATGTATTATACGTCGAAAATGTATGTCATTTACGTCACTATTTCTGACGGACCATCTCTGGCTCTTGGTACTGTAAGAGCATTTCAGAAAAAGGTTTATGGTAATGAGTGCTTGATATTTTTCGATAATATTGCTAAACTTTTTGATCTTCCTGAGATCCCTAAACCTTCAGCTTCTGCTTTGCGTAGCATGATTGACACGGTTTCTGTCTATTGGTGACGATAAAAAAATTACGAATGCCATTTTAAATATTATTTTATGTCAAAGGTCGATCCAATCACTAAATCCAAATGGGAAGAACAGCTTGATTTCGAGAAGCTCCCATTATGGTCTGATTGCGAGGCTGCTTTAAATAAAAGATATCAGCTGAACAATCTTCTGGTGCAAGAAACAAAATTAATAAACCAAAGTTTGATAGTCAGCCTAAAAGGAACTTTAAAACGTCACATTCAGTTTCTAAACAGATACCGTCTTCAGAAAAGTGTGTGTTCTATAGATCTTTACAGCATAATATAAATAATTGTACTTCCTTCATTGCCGTACCAGTTCTGCAAAGGTTTGAATTTATTAAAGATGTCCCTGCTTCCATTAATTGCCTAAAAAGGTCATACTGTTGCAAATGCAATTCAGGAGTGAAGTGTAGAGTATGCGGTGGTTCACATAATTTCTTACTGCATCGATACGCTTCTGATCAAGTGCAGCCTTCTACGTCTAGCGCTTCGGTCAACTATTCATCGTCGAATGAAGGCGTAATGTTGGCCACAGCACTAGTGAAGGTCCGTAGTAGCTCAGGAAAATATAATCTGGCTACAGCTCTTCTAGATTCCGGTTCTCAACATAATTTGATAACCGAGGACTTGGTACAAAGTCTTAAAATAAAACAGGAAAGTGGCAGGTTAAATTTAACTGGCATATCGGAAGGAATTTTCATTTCGAAAAATAAAGTTGTTATGTGTGCTTTAGGGTTGTCCGCTTTGGCACCCCGGCTCGATGCAAAAATATCTCAGAAACGTCGTGGGGTCTCTCAACCCGCCAAAAAAAAACGACTCACACACTAACATTGAACGAGGGAGTGAATCTATTTAAACACTACTATATATTACATTACAAGGGGAAAACATCTCTATAAGGATCTTGATGATACGACCCTACAATGCCCCACCCTTCCATGGTTCAACATTTCCTCACAATTACCTTTCATCGAACCGCATTTACCACACACTCAACTTCCCAAACTTACCTCATCACACCCCTCACACAATTACACAATCAGCAACACATCATTTTTGCTCTCTTCTAACATTAAAAACAATTTACATTATTATTTTATTTAAATTAGATATAAAAGAAAATGGGTACAATTTAAATAAAAAAAACAAAATAAGAAAATAATACCTAACCATCAATTAAAATCTGGCTCAATTCTAAAGGCTGTACACCTAGATCGAATCTGTCGCTTGTTCCTTTGGCGCCACTCTTCCACGCCACAACTCGACTCTATATCCTATTAAAAGAGCTCTCTTAATTGATATTACTTTTTGTCGGATTAGAAATTTTCACGACACAAGACCTAAGGAAATCAAGGACTAAATACTCATCTAACTCCTCCTCCTTAGCCTGGTAAAAGAATCAGGTATTATTTCTTTTACAAACAAGGGGTATTTACTTATCTCTATGAATAAAATTACACTTTATAAATCTGGTTAAACTAACTCTTTTTCTATAATAATTTTTTTTATATTTGATTTTTTATCGTTTCTTTCTTTTTAGGACTTCCAGCCTCTTTTTGCACAAATAATTACCAATAAGCACCCAGGACGACACAAAGGTACATACACTTTACCTGGCCTCAAAATTTATCTTTATTTTTAATGGTTTGCTTATTTTCTTCTTGTTGTTTTAGATGGTGGCTCAAGGCGCAAAACCAGCTCAATGTCTTGGGATGGGGGATAATTGCAGTAGGCCACAAACTCTTCTCGGTGGCATTCGGTGAGGAGATATCCTTAATCATAGGCGGACGCTCCAAACGAGAACAATTGGATCTCACTAGCTGTCGCCGAGGATATTTGGTATAGTTTATCCCAAAAATCAGCAAAATTAAATGCACTGGTCCCCTACTTCAACCAGGGCGAACCAGTACTGTGCATTAACAATTCTCTGCAGAACAAGTAAAACACAATTAGAACACACACACAACATCACTGTATACAACACTTACAATATTCTTAATAAATTTAATTCGCACCAAAATTTTATTATAACATCTGTTTGAGCCTGCAAGGGTATTTGCAGACAGTTGCGAAAAATAAAACGACGGTTGTTAGATCAACAAGTTTATTTGAAGGTACCTAGACAACTAAATTACATCAATTTGAAATTTCTGTTGCTATGCAAAAATATGAGCAAATTAGAAAACAAATGAGCTCAATTGTAGTAGCTCAGGAAAATATAATCTGGCTAGAGCTCTTCTAGATTCCGGTTCTCAACATAATTTGATAACCGAGGACTTGGTACAAAGTCTTAAAATAAAACGGAAAAGTGGCAGGTTAAATTTAACTGGCATATCGGAAGGAATTTTCATTTCGAAAAATAAAGTTGTTATGTGTGCTTTAGGGTCGTCCGCTTTGGCACCCCGGCTCGATGCAAAAATATCTCAGAAACGTCGTGGGGTCTCAACCCGCCAAAAAAAAAAAACGACTCACACACTAACATTGAACGAGGGAGTGAATCTATTCAAACACTACTATATATTACATTACAAGGGGAAAACATCTCTATAAGGATCTTGATGATACGACCCTACAATGGCCCACCCTTCCATGGTTCAACATTTCCTCACAATTACCTTTCATCGAACCGCATTTACCACACACTCAACTTCCCAAACTTACCTCATCACACCCCTCACACAATTACACAATCAGCAACACATCATTTTTGCTCTCTTCTAAACATTAAAAACAATTTACATTATTATTTTATTTAAATTAGATATAAAAGAAAATGGGGCACAATTTAAATAAAAAAAAACAAAATAAGAAAATAATACCTAACCATCAATTAAAATCTGGCTCAATTCTAAAGGCTGTACACCTAGATCGAATCTGTCTCTTGTTCCTTTGGCGCCACTCTTCCACGCCACAACTCGACTCTATATCCTATTAAAGGAGCTCTCTTAATTGATATTACTTTTTGTCGGATTAGAAATTTTCACGACACAAGACCTAAGGAAATCAAGGACTAAATACTCATCTAACTCCTCCTCCTTAGCCTGGTAAAAGAATCAGGTATTATTTCTTTTACAAACAAGGGGGTATTTACTTATCTCTATGAATAAAATTACACTTTATAAATCTGGTTAAACTAACTCTTTTTCTATAATAATTTTTTTTATATTTGATTTTTTATCGTTTCTTTCTTTTTAGGACTTCCAGCCTCTTTTTGCGACCGTTGACACACAAATAATTACCAATAAGCACCCAGGACGACACAAAGGTACATACACTTTACCTGTGCTCAAAATTTATCTTTATTTTTAATGGTTTGCTTATTTTCTTCTTGTTGTTTTAGATGGTGGCTCAAGGCGCAAAACCAGCTCAATGTCTTGGGATGGGGAATAATTGCAGTAGGCCACAAACTCTTCTCGGTGGCATTCGGTGAGGAGATATCCTTAATCATAGGCGGACGCTCCAAACGAGAACAATTGAATCTCACTAGCTGTCGCCGAGGATATTTGGTATAGTTTATCCCAAAAATCAGCAAAATTAAATGCACTGGTCCCCTACTTCAACCAGGGCGAACCAGTACTGTGCATTAACAATTTTCTGCAGAACAAGTAAAACACAATTAGAACACACACACAACATCACTGTATACAACACTTACAATATTCTTAATAAATTTAATTCGCACCAAAATTTTATTATAACATCTGTTTGAGCCTGCAAGGGTATTTGCAGACAGTTGCGAAAAATAAAACGACGGTTGTTAGATCAACAAGTTTATTTGAAGGTACCTAGACAACTAAATTACATCAATTTGAAATTTCTGTTGCTATGCAAAAAATATGAGCAAATTAGAAAACAAATGAGCTCAATTGGCGACGCTCGCACAAAAGGGGATACAAAAAAAACTAGTTTGAGTGAAGTAGGCAATGATATTTAAAATAAAATAAAAGAACTTATTCTTTACAGTGGCTCCGTGAACATTCTCCCCCCGTTGGAAGATCCTTTATTTCAACAGATATATTGTCAATTGGCAAAGCAGCTAACTTTACAACGGCCCATTGTATTATTCCATTCTTAGTTTTTATTGAAGCTACTCGAACCACACCATCTTTGCCCTTGACCAAATTGTCCACTCGCCCCAACAGCCACTTTAAGGGCGGCAAATTATCATCCTTAACGAGAACCATAGCTCCTACATCAATATTGGTCTTTGCACCTCTCCACTTTGACCGCTCCTGCAACAACGAAAGGTATGAGCTGTTCCATTTTTCCAAAACACTTGCTGCATATGTGTTATACGCTGCCACCTATTGAGACGACTTATGTCCAACTTAGTAACTTCTGGCTCGGGAAATGAAATAATTGGTCCTCCAATTAAAAAATGTGCAGGTGTTAGAACCTCGAGATCGGCAGGATCTTCGCTTATCGGACACAGGGGCCTAGAATTTAAAATTGCTGTTATTTGACAAACAAGCGTACGGAGATCATCAAATGTTAATATAGTCAAACCAACAGCACGGTAAAAATTAAATTTCGCAGATTTTACCGCTGCCTCCCAAAGGCCACCGAAATGTGGCGATCTGGGAGGAATGAACTTCCAGTTTATCCCATCATTAACACAATGTCAATTTATTTCATCCATATTTTCTTGTTGAAAGAATAAATTTCGAAGCTCCGCCAATTCATTTTTTGCGCCAACAAAGTTTGTCGCATTATCCGACTAAATTATATTTGCTTTCCTCGAATGGAAATAAACCTCTTTAGCGATGATAAAAATGAGGATGTGGACAAATCCTTTACCAATTCCATATGAATCGCCTTTGTAGAAAAGCATACGAATAACCATATATATGTTTTTATGGGAGGACGAGTTCGCACCTCCGACTTATAATAAAATGGTCCGCAAAAATCCACTCCGGTTACGAAAAATGATCTGGTTGAACTCACACGTTTCTTTGATAGATTGCCCATAATGTGGCTCATTGTTCTTGGTTTCATCCGGAAACATCTAATACATTCGGCAATTATACTGCTAACCGCCTTTCTTCCACCGATAGGCCAATACCTTTGCCGAATATATGCCAATAGCGATTGCGGTCCTGCATGCAACATGTCGTGGTGATACTTCATAACCAATGCCTTTGTTATTGGATGACCTTTGGGCAATATTATTGGCCATAAACTCGCATTAGTCCCATAGAATCCTATATTGGCGATAGAGAATATAAATTGCTTGACGATGATATTTCCTTTTTCGAGCTTAAAGCCTTATACTCCGCAACTAGATTTGTAATTTGGATATTTCTTATCATAATATTAGTTTCCATTTCAACTTCTTGAACGGTCGGAGGCCCTTTGTAACCGTTAGATTTTTTCAAATATTTAAGGCGCATGAACCGGTAAACATAAGCGAAAACACGTTGCATTCTAGGAAATGAGTTATTGTATTTACACAAAATTGAATAATCGATAAGAATAGTGGCTGTAAGAGCAGTTTTGCGACGCTCAGGAAATTAACTCAAAAAATTAACAACCATTGGCCAGTGTTCCTCTTCCTCATTCAAGAATGGAGGTCCATTTTTCCACAAAACTGATTTAAAAAGCTCCATTGGGGAACATCCTCGAGAAAGTATGTCAGCTGGATTGAATGCCGTAGGAATGTGGTGCCACTTCATTTTGTTAGTGTATTTTTGTATAAGACTCACCCTGTTGGCCACAAAAACATTGTAATTCGATTCCTCTTCTCGTAGCCAGGACAAAACCACCATGGAGTCAGACCAAAAATGATATTCAAACTCTGGATAGGTTTCCGAAAAATCCTTTAAAAAATGTGCCAAAAGAAGTGCAGCCGATAGCTCGAGTTTCGGTACTGTGAGAACCTTTAATGGTGCCACTCTTGATTTAGAGCACAGAAGCCTAATATTTCTTGTTTCTCCTGTTTCTGCACTCACGTAGATGCACGCTCAATATGCCGCCACACTAGCATCACAGAATCCGTGTATTTGTATTGTGGAATCTGTCAATGATACACATCTTGGAAACGTTAGCTTATTCATCATCGAGAATGAATCGAGAAAATCCAGCCACTGAGAATGTAGGCCATTGGGTAGTGTCTCATCCCATTTAAGTTTATGCTTCTATAAACACTGCATAATAATTTTGGCCTTCGTAATAACCGGACCAATCAGGCCCAATGGATCATACAGACGAGCAATCGATGATAAAACCGAGCGTTTAGTTACAGTTTTGAAGTCCGAAATATGCGAAAAAATAAATATAAATATGTCATATATGGTCCCAAATCAATCCTAATGTTTTTGTTACATTAGTTCCATCGTGTATCTTTAAACTTTCTTCACAATCCAATGGTGAAACTCCATCTAACACAGTCGAATAATTTGAGCACCATTTCCGAATATTGAAGTTATCCAATCGCAGCAGTTCGGTGACCTGCTGCCTAATCTGTATTACTTCATCTACAGAATCTTCACCAGTTAGTAAATCGTCGACATAGAAATCTCGCAGTATGACCGCATTTCCGAGTGGAAAATGTATTCCATCATCTATGCATAGTTGATGCATAGCCCTAATGGCTAAGAACGACGCTGGCTTAGTTCCATAAGTCACCGTATTGAGTTTATATATTTGTATTTTCTCATGAGGACTATTTCTCCACAAAATGCACTGCAAATAGTCATCAGGATATGAGACTCGAACGCATCTGTACATTTTGCATATGTCTCCACTAAGCGCCACCTTGAAGAATTTAAAACGCAGTAACGTATAGAAAAGTTTAGATTGAATAGAGTGTCTTTAGGGAGATGCCAGATGATGTCTTTGCCGAGCCATCGAACACCACTCTAAGCTTGGTAGATGAGCTATCAATTTTATGGACGCAATGATGCGGCAGATACACAGCTTTCACATGTTCAGGGATAGATACAACAAGGCTCATGTGATTCAAGTTTATTTTTTCCTCCATAAAATTTATATACATTTCCTTTACTTCAATATTTTTAGACAATCGTTTTTCCAAACCTTGAAATCGCCGTAATGCCATATCATATGATGAACCTAAATCACGAAATATTTCTCTTTTAGGCAGACACACCGAATATTCACCGGAATGCAATCGACTTTTATTTTGTTGGAAATGCTGTTCGCAAAAGTTGTCATCAGTTGATATGTTTAATTCAGATTCGAATGCATTTTCCACTTCCCAAAAACCTTTAACAATATCCAATAAAGACTCTTGATCCGGCTCAACAATACATTTGAATGACGCTGCTAAAGAATGTGAATTTGAAGAGCAGATACCACCCATCCCAATAATGTTTTTTGTAAAATATGGGAATTATCTGCCAAAAGAATCTTTCTTTCACTCAAAAAATCGAAGAATTTAGAAGCTCCGATCAAAATATCAACTCATCCCCGCTTATTAAAGTTGGGATCAGCAAGTACGATATTTTTGGGAATATCCCACTTCTCCACATCTAGCGACGAACTGGGCTGATATTCTGTTATTGTGGGAACACCTATTCCGGATACGCTCATATACGAACCCTTCAATGGCAATCTTAATTGTCGTACCATATGCGTCGTTACGAAATTAAGTTGCGAAGCTGAATCTAGTATAGCTCTACACGGTATTAAATCTCCATAAACATTTCTCACCATCACAATAGCTGTTGCCAGAAGTATATTGCTGCTTATTTTTTCCGAAGTCTCGCAACCACTGGACGTTAGCGACGTAACCAACGCCGAAGGTAATTGACTTGAATCAGGGTTTGATTCATTTAAAGAACTATCAACTCTATTTTCCATATGCAAGAATGAATGGTGTTTCATAGAGCAATGCCGGCAACATCTAGATTTGCACTTCTTTAACAAATGCCCCTTCTTTAAGCAATTAAGTCACAATCCTATACGCTTTACTTCCTTAAATATAGCTGATGTAGAAAGGCTCTCAAAACGTGGGCAGTTTGTAATAAAATGCTCTTTCGATTCACAAAAAACACAACAAGCTTGTAATGCACCAGCAGCCACTAAAACATTCCGGCATCCAGATTTCTTAGGTATTGATCGTGAGGATGTCTTCTCACCTAAAGAATTTTCCAAATTCTCTAATAAACGACATCTGTTTTCAAAAAAGCTGCCATAGAAGCCCAAGAAGGCAATACATCAGTGGTAAGCTGTTTTTCCCATTTCATCTGCGTATCAACATCCAATTTCGATGACACTAAAAATATCAAAAGACCGTCGGCAATTTGTTTTTCGGAACACATTGAATTCAAAGCTCTCATATGTACATTCATCTTGTCACTCAATTGCCTTAAACCAACAGCACAACTCTTTTCAATAGTTTTTAGGCCGAAAATTTCCTTGATGTGCGTTTGAAAATTGAGTAATTTATTGTCGAAACGATGTTTTAAAATTCAATAGCTTTGTCATAATTCTCTTCAATTGGTTCGAGGGAGGAAATAGTATCGATAGCCGTACCAGAGAGACAAGCTCTTAAATGCTGCAATTTTCTATTTTGCTTAATGTGTCGTCTTTATTTACCACTGTTGTAAACGTAGCGAAAAAATCCGGTCATTGCATATACGAACCATTGAATTGTGGTATTTTTAATTCTGGCCACCGTGTTTTGCGCAAAGTCATGGAATCATCTATAGAAAATTGTCTCATTGTTGATGAAAGCGGAATAGATCTGGATTTATTTACAGCAAGTAGTCTCCTTTTTATTTTTGCGTTTGCATCTAGAAATAAAATAAGGAAATTCGAACGCACAATTCGGTCGCTCTCGCTTGAACCTCATGTTCGAAGTTGGAGTTCAAAGCTTCGATATACTCCAATCTATCAGTAAGATCTGCTTCATCTAATTCTGCCAACGCCTTCACATGCAGACGTTCATCAAATTCAACCAATTGTTTGTTAAGAGCCGCAACCTTATTTCTGTAATACATCAGATCGTGATCAGGCGTCTCTGCTTGGCCCGATGCACTGTCGTTGTTCGTCGACATGTTTGAGCTCAACCACCACCTTACAACTTGTTGTTAACGAGCCACCAAGACGGTATGATGACGTCTGCACACAGGAAATTGTTATAAATTTGTGAGATTACGTGTCTCCAGTCTCCAAAAAGACCTCGGCACGATATTATTGTATGTTTGATTAAATCAAATCGACTAAAATAATTTTAGATTCAGTTTAATTAACAATCGAATTGTTAATATGACGAAGATCTGCACTCAATTCCAAATTATGTAACCAAGTTGCCGACAATCACGTCGGGGTCACCAAATGTTTGAGCCTGCAAGAGTATTTGCAGACAGTTGCGAAAAATAAAACAACGGTTGTTAGATCAACAAGTTTATTTGAAGGTACCTAGACAACTAAATTACATCAATTTGAATTTTCTGTTCCTATGCAAAAAATATGAGCAAATTAGAAAACAAATGAGTTCAATTGGCGACGCTCGCACAAAAGGGGATACAAAAAAAATAGTTTGAGTGAAGTAGGCAATGATATTTAAAATAAAAGAACTTATTCTTTACAGTGGCTTTGTGAACAATATCGGTATTTTGTTCTTCGTCACGCAACGTCCACAGTTTGCTGGCTAATGGCGCTTTTCTCTCTGTTGGGGATTATATACCCCTTAATTTTCCCCGCCAAATGCTCATTTTCCAGCCAACTCCATTTTTCTCTTGAATTTTCTTTGACTGTTTTCTTTTTTTATAGTATACCCGTCTGTCCATCTCTAAACATACGGTGACAGCTCAACATTTCATATCTGTAACGGTCATTCAATTTGTCGAACGACAATATGATTTCCTCAAAACTTTTCCTTATAATCTACTTCCCCTTTGAGAAAGTTTATTTTCGACCGTGTAAGCGCCCTTTCCTTACGTCGTCGCCCGTACTATACGCTTTAATTTAGACAAACAGGTCGGGGTTGGTACCACTGATGCTACTATTTTACGCAACTGTTCAATGTCATTTCTCGACCTAGCGTGCCCTAATTTTTCATTTCCTCACAAAATTTTCTACACCAGCTGCAGCACAGACATACTTGGGGAATTATACATAAAATATATACAAAAAAATACAATATTGGCAAATGGATTCGCTATTACACATTTTCCCCCTTTCACCGACATCAAACGGAATGCTAGAATGAACTGGTGGTGGACGCCGGTCCATATATATGTTTTTATGGGAGGACGAGTTCGCACCTCCGACTTATAATAAAATGGTCCGCAAAAATCCACTCCGGTTACGAAAAATGATCTGGTTGAACTCACACGTTCCTTTGGCAGATTGCCCATAATGTGGCTCATTGTTCTTGGTTTCATCCGGAAACATCTAATACATTCGGCAATTATACTACTAACCGCCTTTCTTCCACCAATAGGCCAATACCTTTGCCGAATATATGCCAATAGCGATTGCGGGCCTGCATGCAACATTTCGTGGTGATACTTCATAACCAATGCCTTTGTTATTGGATGACCTTTGGGCAATATTATTGGGTGCTGGGAATCAAAACATAAATTCGAATTTTGCAAACGGCCATAAACTCGCATTAGTCCCATGGAATCCAATATTGGCGATAGAGAATATAACTTGCTTGACGACGATATTTCCCTTTTCGAGCTTAAAGCCTTATACTCCGCAACCAGATTTGTAATTTGGATATTTCTTATCATAATATTAGTTCCCATTTCAATTTCTTGAACGGTCGGAGGCCCCTTGTAGCCGTTAGATTTTTTCAAATATTTATAGCGCATGAACCGGTAAACATAAGCGAAAACACGCTGCATTCTAGGAAATGAGTTATGGTATTTACACAAAATTGAATAATCGATAAGAATAGTGGCTGTAAGAACAGTTTTGCGACGCTCAGGCAATTCCGTCAAAAAATTAACAACCTTTGGCCAGTGTTCATCTTCCTCATTCAAGAATGGAGGTCCATTTTTCCACAAGACTGATTTAAAAAGCTCCATTGGGGAACATCCTCGAGAAAGTATGTCAGCTGGATTGAATGCCGTAGGAATGTGGTGCCACTTCATTTTGTTAGTGTATTTTTGTATAAGACTCACCCTGTTGGCCACAAAAACATTGTAATTCGATGCCTCTTCTCGTAGCCAGGACAAAACCACCATGGAGTCAGACCAACAATGATATTCAAACTCTGGATAGGTTTCCGAAAACTCCTTTAAAAAATGTGCCAAAAGAAGTGCAGCCGACAGCTCGAGTTTCGGTACTGTGAGAACCCTCAATGGTGCCACTCTTGATTTAGAGCACAGAAGCCTAATATGTCTCGTTTCTCCTGTTTCTGCTCTCACGTAGATGCACGCTCCATATGCTGCCAAACTAGCATCACAGAATCCGTGTATTTGTATTGTGGAATCTGCCAATGATACACATCTTGGAAACGTTAGCTTATTCACCATCGAGAATGAATCGAGAAAATCCAGCCACTGAGAATGTAGGCCTTTGGGTAGTGTCTCATCCCATTTAAGTTTGTGTTTCCATAAACACTGCATAATAATGTTGGCCTTCGTAATAACCGGACCAATCAGGCCCAATGGATCATACAGACGAGCAATCGATGATAAAACCGAGCGTTTGGTTACTGTTTTGAAGTCCGAAACATGCGAAAAAATAAATATAAATATGTCATCCTTGGGGTCCCAAATCAATCCTAATGTTTTTGTTACGTTAGTTCCATCGTGTATCTTTAAACTTTCTTCACAATCCAACGGTGAAACTCCATCTAACACAGTCGAATAATTTGAGCACCATTTCCGAATATTGAAGTTACCCAATCGCAACAGTTCGGTGACCTGCTGCCTAATCTGTATTACTTCATCTACAGAATCTCCACCAGTTAGTAAATCGTCGACATAGAAATCTCGCAGTATGACCGCATTTCCGAGTGGAAAATGTATTCCTTCATCTATGCATAGTTGATGCATAGCCCTAATGGCTAAGAACGACGCTGGCTTAGTTCCATAAGTCACCGTATTGAGTTTATATGTTTGTATTTTTTCATGAGGACTATTTCTCCACAAAATGCACTGCAAATAGTCATCAGGATATGAAACTCGAACGCATCTGTACATTTTGCATATGTCTCCACTAAGCGCCACCTTGAAGAATCTAAAACGCAGTAACGTATGGAAAAGTTTCGATTGAATAGTCGGGCCAGCATATAGAGTGTCGTTTAGGGAGATTCCAGATGATGTCTTTGCCGAGCCATCGAACACCACTCTAAGCTTGGTAGATGAGCTATCAATTTTATGTACGCAATGATGTGGCAGATACACAGCTTTCACATTTTCAGGGATAGATACAACAAGGCTCATGTGGTTCAAGTTTATATCTTCTTCCATAAAATTTATATACTTTTCCTTCACTTCAATATTTGTAGACAATCGTTTTTCCAAACCTTGAAATCGCCTTAATGCCATATCATATGAAGAACCTAAATTACGAAATATTTCTCTTTTAGGCAGACACACCGAATATTCACCGGAATGCAATCGACTTGTATTTTGTTGAAAATGCTGTTCGCAAAAGTTGTCATCAGTTGATATGTTTATGTCAGATTCGAATGCATTTTCCACTTCCCAAAAGCTTTTAACAATATCCAATAAAGACTCTTGATCCGGCTCAACAATACATTTGAATGAAGCTGCTAAAGAATGTGAATTTGAAGAGCAGACTCCTCCACCAGATACCACCCATCCCAATAATGTTTTTTGTAAAATATGGGAATTATCTGCCAAACGAATCTTTCCTTCACTCAATAAATCGAAGAATTTAGAAGCACCGATCAAAATATCAACTCGTCCTCGCTTATTAAAGTTGGGATCAGCAAGTACGATGTTTTTGGGAATATCCCACTTCTCCACATCTAGCGACGAACTGGGCTGATATTCTGTTATTGTGGGAACAACAACAGCAGAAAATGTAAGTGAGTACTTACTATGGCAAGATTTAATAACCAAATCAACAGCTTTGTCTGCCAAAAACCCGCTATCACCTATTCCGGATACGCTCATATACGACCTCTTCAATGGCAATCTTAGTTGTCGTGCCATATGAGTCGTTACGAAATTAAGTTGCGAAGCTGAATCTAGTATAGCTCTACACGGTATTAAATCTCCATAAACATTTCTCACCATCACAATAGCCGTTGCCAAAAGTATATTGCTGCTAATATTTTCCGAAGTCTCGCAACCACTGGATGTTAGCGACGTAACCAACGTCGAAGGTAATTGACTTGAATCTGTGTTTGATTCATTTAAAGAATTATCAACTCTATTTTCCATATGCAATAATGAATGGTGTTTCATAGAGCAATGACGGCAACATCTAGATTTACACTTCTTTAATAAGTGTCCCTTCTTTAAGCAATTAAGACACAATCCTATACGCTTTACTTCCTTAAATCTAGCTGATGTGGAAAGGCTCTCAAAGCGTGGGCAATTTGTAATAAAATGCTCTTTCGATTCACAAAAAACATAAAAAGCTTGTAATGCACCAGCAGCCACTAAAACATTCCGGGATCCAGATTTCTTAGTCATTGAGCGTGAGGATGTCTTCTCACCTAAAGAATTTTCCAAATTCTCCAATAAACGACATCTGTTTTCTAAAAAAGCTGCCATAGAAGCCCAAGAAGGCAATACATCAGTGGTAAGCTGTTCTTCCCATTTCATCTGTGTATCTACATCCAATTTCGATGACACTAAAAATATCAAAAGGCCGTCGGCAATTTGTTTTTCGGAACACATTGAATTCAAAGCTCTCATATGTACATTCATCTTGTCACTCAATTGCCTTAAACCAACAGCACAACTCTTTTCAATAGTTTTTATGCCGAAAATTTCCTTCATGTGCGTTTGAAAATTGAGTAACTTATTGTCGAAACGACGTTTTAATAATGCAATAGCTTTGTCATAATTCTCTTCAATTGGTTCGAGGGAGGAAATAGTATCGATAGCCGTACCAGAAAGACAAGCTCTTAAATGCAGCAATTTTTCTATTTTGCTTAATGTATCGTCTTTATCTACTACTGTTGTAAACATAGCGAAAAAATCCGGCCATTGCATATACGAACCATTGAATTGTGGTATTTTTAATTCTGGCAAGCGCGTTTTGCGCAACGACATAGAATCATCTATTGAAAATTGTCTCATTGTTGATGAAAGCGGAATAGATCTCGATTTGTTTACAGCAAGTAGTCTCCTTTTTATTTTTGCCTTTGCATCTAGAAACAAAATAAGGAAATTCGAGCGCACAATTCGGTCGCTCTCACTTGAACCTCTTTCATCCAATACACCAGCCGCATGTTCGAAGTTGGAGTTCAAAGCTTCGATATACTCCAATCTAACAGTAAGATCTGCCTCATCTAATTCTGCCAACGCCTTCACATGCAGACGTTCATCAAACTCCACCAATTGTTTGTTAAGAGCCGCAACCTTATTTCTGTAATACATCAGATCGTGAGCAGGCGTCTCTGCTTGGCCCGATGCACTCTCGTTGTTCGTCGACATGTTTGAGCTCAACCACCACCTTACAACTTGTTAACGAGCCGCGAAGAAGGTATGATGACGTCTGGACACAGAAAATGTTTATAAATTGGTGAAATTATGAGTGTGGGCTCCTTTCTCTAAAAACCTCGGCTCGATATTATTGTATATTTGATTAAATCAAATCGACCAAATAATTTTATATTCGGCTTATATTCGAAGAACTGCACTCTATTTCAAATTATGTAACCAAGTTGCCGACGATCACGTCGGGGTCACCAAATGTTTGAGTCTGCAAGAGTATTTGCAGACAGTTGCGAAAAATAAAACGACGGTTGTTAGATCAACAAGTTTATTTGAAGGTACCTAGACAACTAAATTACATGAATTTGAAATTGCTGTTGCTATGCAAAAAATATGAACAAACTAGAATACAAATGAGTGCAATTGGCGACGTACGCACAAAAGGGAATACAAAAAAAAACTAGTTTGAGTGAAGTAGGCAATGATATTTAAAATGAAATAAAAGAACTTATTCTTTACAGTGGCTCCGTGAACACTGAGACTCAATTTTTTTTCTTTAGAAAAAAATCCCAGTATCAATTTTATTTCTATAGAAAAAAAAATTCTCAGAAGCTGAAGATCAATTTTGTTTTATAGGAAAAAATCTCTGAAACAGAAGACAATTTTTTTTTTTTTTTTTTTTTTTTTTTTTGGAACAAATCCGTGTAAACATAGTACACACTTTTTTATAAAGAAAACTATCCTTAGAAGGTGAATACCAATTTTTTTTTCCTATAGAAAAAATCCTCAGAAGCTAAGTACCAAATTTTTTCTATAGAAAAAATCGTGAAAAAATACCATGAAGCTGAGTAACAATTGTTTTTTTAAGAAAGAAATCCTCAATAACTGAGGACAATATTTTTTCTACAGAAAAATCCTCATAAGCTTAGGACCATATTGGTTTCTATGGAGAAAACATTCCTAAAACCTCAGGACCATTTTTTTTTTCTATAGAAAAATAATTTTCAGAATCTAAGGAGCGAGATTTTTGAATAGAAATAATACTCGGAATCTGACTTTGTTTCTATAGAAAAAATCCTCAGAAGCTGTGGGCCATTTTTATAGGAAACTATCCTCAAATGTTGAAGACCATTTTTCCTTTAGAAAAAATCTTCAGAAGTCTAGGACCAAATGTTTTCTATGGGAAAAATCCTCAGAAGCTGTGGAGCATTTTTTTCTGTAGAAAATAAATCTTCAGAAGCTAAGGACATACACTTTCTATATATAAAAAATCCTCTGAAACTGAGGACCATTTTTTCTGTAGAAAGAATCCTCAGAAGTAAGCTGACTAACCATTTTTTCTGAAGCTAAAATCTTCAGAGTTTGGACTAGTTTTTCAGGAAAAAAATCTCAGATGTTGACCAATTTTTTTAACTATAAAAATACTCACAAGCCTTGGATTTATTGGGTATACACCATAATGTGCACAAATTTTTCATTATGTTTAAATGCTTTGACTATATAAATAAATCCCGAATCATTATCGGTATCTTGAAGTTCTTGGTCGAATATTCCTCAATTGGTGTCTTGTTTTATTAAAAAAAAGATTGGCCGATAGTATGTCTAGTTATGACATAGATCCCATACAAGAGTCTAGAGTGTCCACCTCATGGTGGAGGGTACTTTTTTCCCCATTTTCTGAATTTTAATGGTGGAAAGTAATTTTGTGTGCCTCTATATAGACGTTCCGTATTCTTGAGGCTTGAAAAACTTATTCGAAGCCATTTTTCAATATAAGTCAATGTTTAGAACATAACCCTATTCATTGGTCTCGCTTCATTTTACATTTTTTTACACATTTCCTATTTTAAAATATTCACAACCTCAAATCTAATCTTTAATTACGAATTCATATATCTGCATTGTTAAACACAAAAAAAATCCCCCACAAAGGTACTCAACAATGTGTTGACTTCCAACACAATAGACCGAAACCAAGCTCATTGTTCATCAACGGCGTAACACCTCTCAATCATGTTGTCATTGCCCTCATCATCAGCAGCCATCATCAAACCCCGGTGTTCTATTAGACAATGCAATCAAACAAAAAGAAACCAGCTCCGAGTATGGAGGATAATCTCAAACAATTGTTAAAGAAGATAAGAATTTTTATTCTTGTAAGTTATACAACTTTTTTGTTCGCTTTCTGGTACTGAGATTCTTCAATTTCAGCCTGAAGGCTTCATCAGTCAGTCGTCGTTTTCAATTGTCGGCAAAAGGTGTAAATTGCTTTTCATTTTTTACTTTTTCATTTTTGTTGTTTTATTTTTCCCCCTTTTTTGTGCATTTCATATGGAAAATGACTTGGTTGGGTTGCTGTTGTACATGCCATTTTGTAGAGAGGATGGATGGAATGCATTGTGTTGGAAATGTACGGGTTTGAGATGGAGGGGCAGGGGCGACAAACTAGTTTGTCATTGAATGCAAAAGACATATTAATACCTCACTTAACACTTTTATGCTTGAACAGCAGAATGCAATAAAGGATAAAACAAATCTTGAGAAATTTTAAAAGGAAATAAAAAGTGAGGAGAGATTTCTTGATTAGTGAAGTCTATAAGGGATTTTCAATTTTCATTTTTTACACCTTCCACAACTATGTTGGGAGGTTATTATAAGGATGTGTAGTCGAGGATCAAATACGACTATTAGACTTTTTGAGTCTGATCAAAAAGTCGATTTTCATTTTAATTGTGAACACTGACCTCCCCACAGTGTCACCTGTGATAGCTACACTCATCATCCGTGAAATATTGAAATATCGAGCGAGTTCACACATAAGAACTATAAAAAATGAGTTGAGACCTCGGATTAGTTACCCACACTCGAAAACCCCCTCCTACTATGATAAAGGACTGCGATCTGCGAAGTACAAAGCCGACATTATTGCCTTACAAGAAATGCGATGAAAACGGATAGGCGTAAGTACATTAGATGATTATGATCTGTATTATAGCTGTCATGAAACGAGACTTGGCTTCGGATTTATGGTTAACAAGAGAATAAAAGACCTCGTCTCGAGATTCACTCCAGTAGACAAACAAATTTCTATAATCAGTATAAAAGAGAAGTTCTTCTACATCAGTCTTATTTTCGCCATGCTCCGACGGAGGACAAATATGAACAGACCAAACTCATATTTTACGAGCGCCTAGAAAATGCATATGACCGTTGCCCTGGCCATGACATTAAAATTCTGCAGATTTTAATGCAAAACTCGGAAGGGAAAATATGTTTGGTTCCACCGTTCGAAAATTCAGGCTCCACGAAGAAACATACGACTACGGCATGAGGTTGATTGACTTCGCGGCAGCAAAAAACATGGTAGTTAACAGCATCAGATTCAAGCATATCGATATACACGAGACCACCTGGATTTCTTCCGATCATACAATCAAATCGGTCATGTTACGATAGACGGAAGGCATTCATCCAGTGTTTTAGACGTTCGATCGTTACGATAAGCAAATATCTTTTCGGACCACTACCTTGTAGCAGCCAAGGTTCGCACTCGTCTTAATGTAACAGCAAAGGTCCGATCTAACACAACACGGAAATTCGACGTCGAAAAGCTGCAAACACAACAGGTAGCAGCCTACTCCGCTCAACTTACCCATCTGCTTGACAATAACACTCCGTGTCCCGATATCAATATAGAAGCCCAATGGTGAAGAATTTTCCATTGGGTACCAAAGACCACAATAAGGAAACCTATGGTACGATCAGGAGTGTCGTAATGCAACCCTGCAAACAGAAGCAACACGCAATGAGCGATAGAATTGTCGGTAGAATAGGAGAGAGGTGAAAAGTATAAAAAAAAAGAAGGAACAAGAATAACGTGGACGAGAGCAAATTGAGTAGTACAGGGGAGAGAACGAAGTCCGGAAATTTTAACAACGAGTCTTAAGTGCAAGCACATTCTCCTGTAAAGATGAAGGTCGAAACCTGGTGACAGATACAGAGGAAGGATCTGGAAGATGCAGCTGTTGAGGATCTGGAAGATGCATTTTGTAAAGCTTGTGCTATCAAATAGTGACGGTGAAGAGTAAACCCCAGAACCAATAAGAGATGACGGTGTAAAGTGTATACGACCTAGCAAAGATGAGGTCAGAATAACAATTTATCGGCTAAAGGTTACCAGCCGAACTATTCAAGACCGGTGGTCAGATGCTGGTCTGGCGCATGCATGCGCTGATTAGTACAATTTGTCTAGAGGAATGCATGGCCAATGATTGGTCCTCAGCATCCTGTGTCCCGTATAGAAAAAAGGAGACAATACGATATGTGCCAACTATAGTGTTATCCAGCGTGTTGTGTGAAAGACTGAGGGCCAGTGGTCAATGTCATTATTGGACCATACCAATGCGGCTTCAGGCATGGCAAATCCAACATTGACCAGATTTTCACTCTGCGCTAGATCCTACGAAAAACACATCTACACATTCCACCTATTCGTCCATAATAAAACCGTATTCGACAGCCCTATTCGTTCAGAGGTGTTTAAAGCCATGCCTGCATTCGGCATTCCTGCAAAATTAATACGGCTATGCGGGATACCTTTAACTGGCACAAGGTCAGCAGTTAAAGTCGGAAAGGACCTCTCGGAGTCCGTTAACACCGAACGAGGATTCAGACAAAGGGGCAGTTTGTCGTGTGACTTTTTTAACATCCGGCTGGAAATGGTCATACAAGTTGCAAATGTGAACAGAATAACATCAGTTTTGAAATTCGGAGGACAATAATGTTGACCAAGAGATACTACTATGGTCTGAGTAAGCAATTCCAGAAAATGTCACTTCTCGCCAGATCAAAATCACACTCTATAAGACGCTGATACTACCCGTGCTGTTATACGGATCTGAAGCATGGGTACTTGCGCATGCAGATGAGGCAGATCTTGGGGTGATTGAGAGAAAGATCTATGGGTCGATCTGCGTTACGATCCATCGCCATCGAATGAACCATGAGTTGTACCATCTATTCTCGGAAATCAACATAGTCAGACGTATTGAGCTGTAGCGACTATGTTGGCTAGCTCATGTTGTGAGAATGGATGAGTATGCCCCAGCTCAAAAGACATAGAAAAAACGAGCCAACTGATGGTTCCGTAGAAGGCGAAGGCCACTAATTCGATGGAAAGATCAAGTAAAAGACAACACCTCCGAATATGGTCCGGAAATCTTTTTTTAGGCTCGGCTTATGGAACAAATGTTCTGTCAGAAGCCAGCTAAGTAAGTAAGTAATAAAGCTATAAAAACTTCTATCGTAGACTACCAGGGCAATTGTTGCATCTGTTGGCCATGCAGTTGCATCTGTTGGCCAGCACTATTCTCTTCCAGATTTCACAGCTGATGTTATTAGTTTTTTTATGCCATCACGTAGGAATATAAAATCGTTCACTACCTCGAAGCTGTAGTTTACAAGTTCCACTGTTGGTCCGAGTCTACTGGACGTCTTGCGCAGATTCCTTCTCAATTTGTTCAAAGGTGGATGTTACCGCTGGCAATGTTCGACCCATTATGTCGATGTCGTCTGTGTGGGCGAGTAACATATGCTGTTTGGTGTATAGAGTGTTATTTCTGTTCACATTTGCATTTCGTATGACCTTTTCTGGCAGGATGTTGAAAAGGTCACACGACAAACTGTAACATTGTCTGAACCCTCGTTCGGTATTGAAGGGCTCCGATAGGTCCTTTCCGACGTTAACTGCTGACATTGTGACACTTAAAGTTGTCATCCATAGCCGTATTAATTTGGCTTTAAACACATCTGAATGGATAGGGCTGTCGAATCCATCTTTATTGTCGATGAAAAGATGGAATGTATCGATGTGTTTTTCATAGGATTCTTCCAGGATCTGGCGCAGAGTAAAAATCTGGTTAATGGTGGATTTGCCATGCCTGAAGCCGCATTGGTATGGTCCAATAAGGTCATTGACCGTTCACACAGCACTGTGGATAGCACTTTGTGTGCGATGGGAAGGAGAATAATTCGTCTATAGTTGGCACATATCGTCTTGTCTCCTTTTTTGTGCGCGGGACACAGGAAGCTGAGGTTCCAATCATTGGGCATGTATTACTCTAGCCAAATTGTACAGTATCTTGAAGAGTTTAATGTGAGTTCCTGCCAATAGGCCTACCTCACAGTGGCTGAGCCACAGGCGGAAAAGCGCCCACCAGCGCTCCAGCACCGAAGTACTGTACCAATTGGAGAGCATGCAGAAGGCACACTCTCCCCCTTGGTGAGGGGCGAAACCACAACCCCCGCGATGCCAAATTGTACAAATGAGCTGGTGTATGCTCCAGACCACCGCTCTTGAATAGTTCGGCTGGTAATCCATCTACACCTGCTGTTTTCTTGTTCTTCAGCCGATTATTGTTACTCTGACCTCGTCTTGGCTGGGTGGTATACAATCTATACCGTCATCTCTTATTGGTTCTGGGGTATCTTCTTCACCGCCACTATTTGATACCAGAAGCTTTTCAAAATGCTCCTTCTGTCACCTGATGTCCATCTTCATCTCTACAGGAGGATATGCCTGCGCCAAAGCCTTGGGCTTGGTGTTTTACTCGTTGGTAAAATAAATCTTATAACTAGTCCTCGAAATTTAGCTAGTCTTTGAATAAATACAATTTGAAATATCTATGCTCAGCTTGGATTTACAAAGTCCTTATAAATTATATGTGCCTATAGCTTCCCTGGTCTTTGGAAAATATCCTTTATATTATCCACACTTATAGCTCAGCTAGTTTATGTCAAAAATATTCCGTAAAAATCCGAGGTTATTGTTTAGCAATTGCTTGCCAAATTGTTCTCTAAATAAGCCGGACTTGTGGTTTTGCTAGTCCTTGAGAAAATATTTTTTTTAATCCTGGTTCTTAAAAAAATATTCTTTTAAAAAATCCGTACTCCAAATGTGCCCCGTCAGTATTATGATATTTTGATACCGTCTGTTAGGTGTAAGGTATCCCGTTATATAGAATTTTGTGTTTGAATGAATACAAAATTATAATAAACTCCCGAACTATGTTCCAACAAGTGGGCGTATACTTAATTTTCAATTTGACCATAATAAGTATACTCAGGTGGACAAATTGAATATAGTCTGGACTCGAAATACTACAAAAAACAAACAGTTATAATCTACTCATAAGTGTAAGAGAGAGAGAGAGAGCGGAGAAAAGGCGAGACACACAATTTGTCTAAGAAGTCTGTTTGCTGTTGAAGCGGCCCTATAATTTCCAGTCAAGTCTACGAAGTTAATAAATGGGAACAGTTAAAAATCTACAACTCCCATGCGTGACTATTGGCATTAATTTGTTTTCTGCTATCTTTGTGTGTTTTCTATTTTGTCTTTTCTTCTTTTTGTGATTTTCTGGGAGCAGCAAGCACCAAAGGACACCAAAACGGCCTACATATCCACATATACAAACGTGTGTTGTTTTATTCTTCTTCCCACGAATTTCAGGGTCGCCACGAGTTAACATTAAGGTAAAAAAAGTTAAAGAAATTGAAACAAAAACCAAAACAACAACAAGTCCCAAAACATTAACAAGACATTAAAGAAAACAAATTACAACAACAACAAAAAGAAAAACATAACCGAATTGTTAACAAAATAAAAAGCAACAAATACCACATCAAATTGAAGGGACTGACAAGAAAGAATTTAAGAAATTCACGCAAATGACGGAACCACACGACAGGAGGAACACACATACATACACTAAATGTGTGTGTGTGGTATATTTTTGTAACTCCATTTTTGTGGTCTAACTGACATGTAAAAATAAAATTAACGGAAGAAACCCTCAAAGAGACAGTGAAATTTTGTATGAAAAATCAACAAAATAAGTCATGCATGTTGCTATGTATGTATCTATCTACCTAAAACGCTAATTCTCTGTGCGGAAAATTCACTAATCAACGTCAAAGGATTTAAAAGGAACAAAACGTTTTTGTTTTTGCGTTCCAACATCAACATTTCCATGGTGGTAAATCATCAAACGAATCTAAAACAAAACAGTGTTGGTTTTCTTAATTACATCGTTCCACTTTTTTGGTTAGGCATTTGGGAGCAATAACGCGAACTGAAGAGATTTAAATAAGGGGGGAATGGAATCCGTTTACAACTTAAAATTACAAACAAAAATAATACAAATTGGAATATTTTAAAATTGAGTATTTTAATAGTGGCCACTTAATCGATAGAGTTTAAAGCGATAGCAAAGTTTTCGCTAGGAGATTTTAATGCAAAAATCGGAAGGGAAAACATTTTTGGCCCTACCGTCGGAAATCTTAGCTTCCATGATTGACTTCGCGTCAGCAAAGAACGTGATAGTTAGCAGCACCAGATTCAAGAATCTCGATTTACACAAGGCCACCTGGATTTCTCCTGATCAAGCAACGAGAAATCAAATTGATCATGTTGTAATAGACGGAAGGCATTCGTTCAGTGTTTTAGACATTTGATCGATACGAGGAGCGAATATCGATTCGGAACATTAGAGTGTATACCACCTAGCCAAGATGTGGACAGAGTAGCAATTAATCGGCTGAAGAACAATACAGCAGCAGGTACCGATGGATTACCAGCCGAACAATGCAAGACCGGTGGTCAGATGCTGGTCAGAAGCATGCACCAACTGATTATTAGTACATTTTGGCTAGAGGAATGCATGCCCAATGATAGGAACCACAGCACTCAGACAAGACGATATGTGCCAACAATAGAGGAAAAAGTCTCCTTCCCATCGAATATAAAGTTCTATCCAGCGTGCTGTGTGAACGACTGAAGTCAATGGCCAATGACATTATTGGACCATACAATGCGGCTTCAGGCCTGACAAATCCACCATTGACAAGATTTTCATTCTGCGCCATATCCTGGAAAACCCCAGAGGTTTTACAGCCATACCTGAATTTGAATTCCTGAAAAATTAATACAAAAATTAATACGGCTATGTTAAAGTCAGATAGCACCTCTCGGAACCCTTCAATACCGAACTAGGATTCATACAAGGTGACAGTTTGTCGTGTGACCTGTTTAACATCCTGCTGGAAAAGGTCATATGAGATTCAAATGTGAACAGAAATGACACTCTGTACACCAAACAACACATGTTAATCGCCTACGCCGATGACATCGACATAATGGGTCGAACATTGAGAGCGGTAACAGCCACCTTTGAACAAATTGTGAAGGAATCTGCCAAAGTGGGACTGACAGTAAATGGCGAAAGACCAAGCTGATGGTATCAACGCGCATGATCTCCAGTAGACTCGGACCAACTGTGGAACTTGAAAACTACAGCTTCGAACGATTTTATATACTGATGTCATTCGTTTTGTTTTTGTTTGAAATTAGGAGAAGGATAGTGATGGCCAATATATGCTACTATGGTCTGAGCAAACAACTCAAAAGCAAGGGCACCTCCCTCCAGACACACACTCTACAAGACGCTGATACTACCCGCGCTGTTGTATGGATCTGAAGCTGTTGTATGGATCCGATAGAAAGATCAAGTAGAAAACTACATCTGGGAAAAGGGCTTTTCAAATTGGAGAAGCACACAAGGCCGACGCGCCTGGAAATCTTTTTTTAAGCTTGGCTTATGGAACAACCGTTCTGTCATAAACCAGTTAAGTACGTATGTAAGTGAAAACTTTTCCAAAAATTGGATGATATATCTGAATGTCGGAGCAGTTATGAGGCCGATAAGATCATAGTCGGAATGAATTGGAAAATAAGAACACACTGCAGTCGAAAGTCTTAAGTATAAGCCTGGCCTACCACTTCACTTCGTCGGAAGAGATACTCGAAAGAGCTGAAACTCGTCTCTGCCAACCCAAAGTCAAAGGAGAACTACCTACCAGAATCCTTCGACTAAGGGCAGTTGGCTCTAATATCAAGAAGACGAGAGCTGCAATGGGCTGCCTCCTCTGCAACGACCGGAAATCCCAAAAAAAGCAAAAAAATAATACAATTTGGAATATCTCAAAATTGAGCATTTAAATAGTGTCAAATTTATCGAGAGATTAAGAGCTATATGAAAACTTTTCCAAAATCGAATGGCATGTATGAATGTCGGGGAAGTTATGAGGAAGATAAGATGGCGGATGAAGTAAGTAGGTATAGTGGCATGCTCATGACAAGGAAAAATCAATTATATTGGGGAGCGAAGCCGTAAAATAGTCGAAATCAATCTAAAAATAAGAACGCACTGCAATCGAAAGACGTTAGTATAAGCCTGGCTTGTCACTTCACTTTTTCGGAAGTGTAGATGTGCCAACCCAAAGTCAAAGGAATACTACCACGAGAATCCATCGTCTGAAGGCAGTTGGCTCTAATATCAAGAAAACGAGGGTTGCATCGGAATCAATTGTAAATGTCAGGCCTAAGCAGACTGCAATAAAGAGGAAGATGACAGCAACTGATAAGGAATCGTATCATGTCGCGAGGTAGCCAAGAGGAGTTTTAGAGACCAGATGTGGTATATAGTGATCAACAATAAAATTAAGTCTCTGCCCAGGTCGTCTCTGATCGAATCAATTTCATTCGAATCAATTTCCGTGGGATTAATAAGGAGACCTTGTTGGCCTTCTATACAGCAATAGAACGGTCAGTGTGATTTGCGAATATATGCGACCCTTCAGAATCCCGTCTTTAGAATTTCAACAGTGGAATATTCCGACCCTGCAGAATCCCGTCTTAAAATTGCAACATTGGACCATTTCATGAGGAAACAATCCATATTTGCTTAACACAACCAAATGTTATCGATGCAGTACCAGCTTGGGTGTTAATTGTCGGTCACAGCCTTATGAGTACAACCGTGAACTTCGAGATCAACAACAGACCTAACAGACAGATAGGCTACTCAGATCTGAGTAGCAGATGAAGTCGTCCGTATAAATGTAATCCACCCTTAACAGCAGAGTAGAAGCAGCTACCTAGTCGGACACGAGTAGTATTAACACAGTTTAGATCAGTATTTTGCCACCGCCCCAACTCCTACTGAGGAGAAACGAATGGTTCGATACCTACCACATGCCCAGCATATGGACTAGGACCAAACGATACGAATATTAGTGTTTGGTGCAACGACTTCACAACAGAACCCATGCTCGCAGACTTTGATCTACAGAACAAGAAGTGTGAAGGAGTCCCTCAGTAAGAGAACGAAGTTCGACCAAGGGTAAAGCCTACTAAAGCTTCCAAGCCGTTTTTTCACAATTTTGAAGCGTATAACTGGAAAGGAGGCAGCCACAAAAACTATCCACGTCCATCGACAATCAGTATATGTCTTATATAAGGCTAGTAGGTCTTCTCATAGAAGACTAGTACGTCTTCTTATAAAAGACTAAGAGGTATTTTATAGAAGACTAGTACCTCTTCTTATAGAAGGCCAAGAGGTCTTCTTATAGAGGATCATGAGTTCATCTTATAGAGAAGGCCATAAAAAGAGGCCTTCTTATTGACGACCAAGAGGTTTTCTTCAAGAAGGCCGAGGTCTTCTTATAGAGGACCATGAGGTTTTCTTATAGAAGACCAAGATGTCGTCTTATAGAACACAAAGAGGTATTCATATAGAAGATCAAGAGGTCTTCTTATAGAAGACCAAGAGGTCTTCTTATAGAAGACCAAGAGGTCTTCTTATAGAACACCTCTTGGTTTTCTTATAGAAAACAAAGAGTTCTTCATATAGATACCAAGAGGTCTTCATATAGAAGACCAAGAGGTCTTCATATAGAAGACCAAGAGGTCTTCATATAGAAGACCAAGAGGTCTTCATATAGAAGACCAAGAGGTCTTCTTAAAGAGGACCATGAGGTCTTCTTATAGAGGACCAAGAGGTATTCTTATAGAGGACCAAGATATATTCTTATATAATAGCACAAGAGGCCTTCTTATTGACGACTAGAGTTTTTCTTATAGGTGACCGAGGTCTTCTTATAGAAGGCCATTAGGTTTTCTTATAGAAGACCAAGATGTCGTCTTATAGAACACAAATAGGTCTTCATAGAGAAGATCGAGGGGTCGTCTTATAGAAAACAAAGAGGTCTTCATATAGAAGACAAAGAGGTCTACATATAGAAGACCAAGAGGTCTTCATATAGAAGACCAAGAGGTCTTCATATAGAAGACCAAGAGGTCTTCGTATAGAAGACCAAGAGGTCTTCGTATAGAAGACTAAGAGGTCTTCGTATAGAAGACTAAGAGGTCTTCATATAGAAGACCAAGAGGTCTTCATATAGAAGACCAAGAGGTCTTCATATAGAAGACCAAGAGGTCTTCTTATAAAAGACCGAGAGGTCTTCTTATAGAAGACCAAGAGGTCTTCTTATAGAAGACCAAGAGGTCTTCATATAGAAGGCCAAGAGGTAGGTCTTCATATAGAAGGCCAAGAGGTCTTCATATAGAAGACCAAGAGGTTTTCATATAGAAGACCAAGAGGTCTTCATATAGAAGACCAAGAGGTATTCATATAGAAGACCAAAAGGTCTTCATATAGAAGACCAAGAGGTCTTCATATAGAAGACCAAGAGGTCTTCTTATAGAACACCAAGAGGTCTTCATATATAGAATTTTTATTAAATATTCTTCTTAAGGAAGACCAAATGGAGACCATAAAGTCTTCTTATAGATGACTCCTTACTGATGACAATTTTTGTTATAGAAGAACAGTAGATCTTCTTATAGAATACCAATTGGTCTTATTATAGAACACCATAGAAGAAAAGTATGTCTTCTTTTAAAATAACAGTAAGTCTTTTAGAACACCAGTAAATATTCTTATAGAAAACTAATAGGTCTTCTTATGGAAGATCCGAAGGTATTTTTATAAAAGACCATTTGGACCAGTTCGTATAAGACTTTTTAGTCATCTTTTACAAGACCAGTAAATCATCTTATAGAATACCAAATTATAGTGGATCAAAATATCTTCTTATAGAAGACCAGTATTTCTTCTTTTAGAAAACAAGTAGGTATTATCGGAAAAGACCTGTGTGCCATTAAATAGAAGAAAAAATCATGTATGTATATAGCAAACACCAATTGCATTAAAAATCTATTTAATTATTATTTACCTATCGTAATTTTTATTTCAAATTCCATTTCATGTCACCGGAACAATGGACGACATTAAGTATTTGTGATTCATTACCAGTGGATCGATTTAAGTTGTTCCAAACACGTCCATGTGCATGTGGATTACATATCGACGTAGAGCGTACCCCAAACCACATACAATACAAAACAAAATTCGTCATTTCAAACCAAACAGAAAAAGGAAAAAACTAAAAATAAAAAACTCAAATCTAAAACAAACAACGAACCACAATAAAAAAATAGAATAGAATACCACCAATCATTGCAACACGTGTGGACAGTTTCACACTGCAAAAAAGGGGAAACCTTCGTCACTTTCCTCAAACAAGTATTCCCGATTTTCAAGCCTTTTTGTGTCTTTTCAAGGGGGTAGGGGCCATGCGGCTATCCAAATTTCCACAAACATGCCATGGAAATAGAAAGTGGAGGATATCAAATCAGTTGTTGTTTAGATTATTTATAACCGACTGATATATATTTGACCAGGGTGCGGTTAACTAATAACGCCAAGGTAAAACTGGCCATTAGCCATGGCAAATTCGCATGCCATGAACCTTAGACTTGAATGTTTGCCCTGCAAGCAAAAATAAAAAAGAGAGAGATAGAGCGAAAGTAAAAAAATAATAATTGTTATGTCAAAACGTTGAAATGGATATTGAAAATTGTCTCAAACGGCAACATTAGGTTGTAGCGGAAATTAATTTGTAAAATGCAAATGCATTTCATCGATATGTATGTATGCGAGTTATAATGTGTTTTTATTAAATGCTCATTCGTAGAAGGTTTATAACTTCCGGTAAAAAGAAATTAAAACCCATAAAACATTGAAAAATGTTCGAAATTAGAAAAAATTAAAAGTATTGAAATACAAATAACATGTTTTGGTCGGCGTGGTGGATAATAATTTTTGATAGAACAGAACTTAAATTTTTAAATTCTGTTTTTAAAAATTGGCCTATATTGAATAACTTATGGAAAGAAGATTTTTATTCATTATATCCACTTCAGTGAGAAAATCTGGCTAAAACCCAATAATTTTTAACTGATTATTTATACTCTTTCGAGTCGAGCTTAATGATCGAAGTTTTGCAATGAAAAGGAAAGCCAGGAGAAGAACCTACGTACCCACCATTATGCGAAGCGTTTCGCCGTTGGTTAAGCGGCTCATCAGGCATATTGGGCTATGTGGCTTTACAAATGTCGTAAGTTGATAACTTGTATTTATTCCGCCCTGATGCGAAACTTGCATATGCGAATTAAATTCAAATTTGTCAAAGTTCTACATTTGTCTTTCATTCTAGAAACAGTCCTTTTCAAAGCAGATTTTTGTTGTAGCGATGGATAATTAATCCACACACCTACAATTACTTCCATGGTATACACAATGTTTTTGCGCAACCGTTTTGGAAGTGCGTTGATGGCTCAGAACGTTAAGTGGTCTGGCAACATTTGTGTTGCTCCGAGGACCGAAGTTTGAGCCCTAGCCGTGCTCAGCTTGAATTAAGTTTTGTTATTTGAATAATCACTTAAAAATTACTTTCAAATGATCACTGCCCTTACAAGGCAAAATTCAAATAACAAAAAACAAACAAAAAAAACAGTAAGGAAAATAGTAAAGTCGGACGGGGCCGACTATATGATACCCTTCACCACTTTGGGTATATTCTGCAGATGGAATCCTAGCAGACGTCGCATTTTTGAAGGACCATTAACATGAAATGAAGGATATATAGGGTATATCCTTCCCTATATAGGGACTTTGTTGCACCATTTACATAAAATCGGACGAAACTATATATGGGAGCTATATCTAAAGCTGAACCGATTTTCACGAAACTCACCACTCATCATTTTAGACTCAATTCAGTACGCTCTGTCAAATTTCGTGCAAATCGAAAGAAATATAGCCACTTTGGTGCACCATTTACCTTAAATCGGTCGAAAATATATATGGGAGCTATATCGAAATCTGAACCGATTTTTCCCAAATTCAATAGGGTTCGTCCTTGGGCCAAATAAATGAGCTGTCCCAAATTTCATCCAATTCGAATCAAAACTGCGACCTGTACTTTGTTTACAATTTAACATGGACAGACGGACGGACGGACATGCATAAATCGACTCAGAAAGTGATTCTCTGCATATTCTAAAAAGGAACCATGGGTCTATCTCGATTATTTTTGCCTGTTACAAACATATGCACAAAGACATAATACCCTGTACCACAGTGTGGTGAAGGGTATAAAAACCAATAATACTGAAAATGTTGTTGTAGCAACAAAATGTTATGGGTTATGGATTGCCTGGTTCTGGTTCCTCTACTTCCAAATTCAAAAATGTTGCAACATGGATGAGTTGTGTGGTCCTAGTCCACATGCAGAACATGTGTTAGGTACCGAGCAGCCAATCTTGCTTAATCGGAATTGAGGCGGTTGCACCATCCTGTCCTCAGCTGCTGTGGATATAGGGTGATCTCCGATTATGATATTCACACGATATTGCTCTACTTCTTGAGCGACTGGTCTGTGTGAATGAATGTGAATGCACCTAATTGATAGGCTTGTTGATCTAGCGATTCACGCTTATATCTTTGGACATATCTCTCTCCCATGAACATCTCTCCTGACGTGCCTGGGTGGGCGATTTCTGTCCATAAGGCAATGACACGTGTGTTCTCGACTATATAGTTGTGTCGATGGACGGGTAGGATCTTCATCTTCTCATGTTGCAGTTCTCAGGGCAGAATTCCGGCAGGGTTGGGTATTCTTCCACTGCGTATCACTTACATTCGTAACCCACATTGGCTCCGCATAGCTTACCACTGACCGACCTATTCTTTAATAACTAGGGACTTGAGGACCTTGTCCCTACTTCTCAGCTTATCGCATAAAGGAGTGGCTTGCGCAGACGACTTCAAATGCCAGTATCTCGTCGGAATCAGTTCTCAATCGACCATTATGTTCAGCGGGAACTTTATTTCAGCCGTCCATGGGGTGAACAGTGTGGCTGTTGTTTTTGTAGCGGATATCTTAATATTCCTCAGACGGAAGAAATTTACAAGATCAGCTATGTAGAAGTTTAAACCCTCACAAATCTCATCGATAATAAAAACTGACGCAATGATCGCACAATCATCCGCATACATTACGATCTCTATGCCGTCCGGTGGTTGTGGTATTTAAAAAGATAACGGTTAAACAGTTCCGGAAATATGACCCCTCCTTGGGGAACTCCCTGTTTCACTCTGTTTGGTTAGGATTTCCTTTTTTTTGAATTCGACATACGGCTGTCGTCCAAACATATAGTTGGTTATCCAACGTTTCAAACAAGTGCAACCGAACATTTATGGTGACACTTGACCTATCGAAAGCCTTCGATACCGTCAACCATGCCAAGCTGTTCAAAGAGATAGAGAAGACAAATCTCCGCCGTGTTTGAAACGTCGGGGGCTATGTCAAAATCAAAACATCGCCAGATATCGAAAATTGTCTAAAAAGATCTCCAAGAAATCGGATACAGCAAATTCAGTGAAAATTCATTCAAAATACCGGTACCATTGTATGGAGGTTATGCCAGCACCGGAATCTATTTCGAAAATTCGACGGGGAAAATGCTGCTAAAACCAAAAATAGAGAATGTGGCAGAATCACTACGTTGTTACTATATCAACACGTTGATGTTGCTATATCATCAACTTTCTGCTCAATGAGAATTCAAAATATATAATTAGGGAATAGATATATTTGCTACCTTATGAGAACCCTAAACACCAATTATAACCTTCATATATCGATATTATCCATTATTCGGTTTAATTACCCTTTCCAAACTAGTTGACCAATTGAACCAAAATCCATGATTTACCAGATGAAGCAATGGAGGATCCTCACCTCATTTGGAAAGAACGACGGACTTGTTGCTAAGTTCGCAACCAACTGTGCTGGAGAACGATACCTTAGAAGGGATACGGTTGAATTGTTTTATGGGATGGAGATGCTTCATTCCGCCTGGCAAAACACTCAACAACCAGCAGCAGGCGCTAAACATGGTGCAGATTAATCTGCATCATTGTAAAGCAGCAGCTGCTGAATTGCTCCCCACCCTTTTCTTCTCTAGTACCGACATCGTGCTCATCCAGGAACCATATCTCTATAAGGTCAAGGTGACTGGTTTGAGTGGCAAAAAGTACACGGTTCTCACCGTCTTCACGGAAGAGAAGGTAAGAACATGTATATTAGTTAAAAAATAACAAAATTTGATGCTTCCTTCAAATTTCAGGTGATATGACAACAGTCAGACTTGATAGGGGTTACGCGAGACCTATTATGGTATCTGCCACCTATCTCGCGTACGATGCTCCTGACCTACCCGGACCGGAGGTATGCTGGAGGAGATGAACGGCATTGTTGACCTAGTCATTGGATGTGCTGCCCACCATTTCCACTCGAAAAGTAGTGACACCAATGCAAGAGTTGAGTCCATATTTTATACTTAGTTTGTAAATAAAGTGAGAGATGAAGTCATAGACAGAATCCTCACAAACATGGACGATTCTGAGGTCACGAACTGGAAGGTATCGGACAAAAGTTCCTATATAGGAGCTTTCGGAGTACAAACTGGGATAAGTTCAAAGCCAAAACATCAGTCACCCCAGCTTGCATGAAGCTAAGAGAGTATCGATACAACAACAAAATAAAATAATTTATTTAAATTTACTGACATAACTGTTATTTTTTTAAAAGGACCCCAAGTGAGTTAATGTGAGAGAGCCATTAAGAAACTGGAATATAAATATACTGGTCTGGTCTTGAGCGTCCTACTAGGGACTAAACATCTCATAATATTATGGTATTGACTTCGTCATGCCAACACCGAAGACCCAAGAGTCTAGTATGATATGGAAGCTTTTCGAAATATAGTCCTATAATGACAATTTTCTAAGAAGAAATTTTTCTACCGCCAAAAACCCTGAATGATGAAATCACAGCCAAATTTATGATACTGCAATTAGAATTATGTGAGAAATTGAAGAGGAAATTAATGTGGCTAAGTGAAATTTTTTAACCATTCAAATAGCACTTAAATATTTCGCAATTTTTCAGATATCACCTAATATTATATGTGGTCGGTCTTACATCAAAATATATCCACAAACTGACAATTTAAAAACGCAAAATCAATATCTCAATGAGCCAATGAAGACAAACAAACGGCTGTCAGCTGTGATGACCAACCCGAATAGCCAGATTAGCGACGAATATGAAATCGATGAATGGAACAAAAATCTAAATTCAGTTATTTACGTCATTTTAAGCTTGCGGGTGGTTTTTCAATGCGAACTCTTCAGAAAATTGCTTATAAATAGGCATACATAAATACATATGTATGTAAGTATGGCATGTGTATAAGTAATGTAAACCATGATAATACTAATATGATAAAAACATACATGCATAAGTATGAGAGGCTTATCACGAAAACACATATCACTGCTACAAGTTTTTTTCTTAAAAAAAACTACTTTTGGAAAAATTTTTAAAGAATATTTTCTCAAGATTTCACAGAACTTTAGGCATGGATTTTTTCAAGATGCCACAGATCCTTAGATGGGGATTTTTTTAAGAATATTTTTACAAGATGCCACAGATCATTAGTCGGGGATTTTTTAAACAATATTTTTACAAGATGTCACAGATCATTGGGCGCGGATTTTTTAAGAATATTTTCTTTAGAAGTCTCAGAACCTCAGGCGTGGATTTTTAAAGAATATTTTCTCTAGAAGCCTTAGGCGTGGATTTTTAAAGAATATTTTCTCTAGAAGCCTTAGGCGTGGATTTTTAAAGAATATTTTCTCTAGAAGCCTTAGGCGTGGATTTTTAAAGAATATTTTCTCTAGAAGCCTTAGGCGTGGATTTTTAAAGAATATTTTCTCTAGAAGCCTTAGGCGTGGATTTTTAAAGAATATTTTCTCTAGAAGCCTTAGGCGTGGATTTTTAAAGAATATTTTCTCTAGAAGCCTTAGGCGTGGATTTTTAAAGAATATTTTCTCTAGAAGCCTTAGGCGTGGATTTTTAAAGAATATTTTCTCTAGAAGCCTTAGGCGTGGATTTTTAAAGAATATTTTCTCTAGAAGCCTTAGGCGTGGATTTTTAAAGAATATTTTCTCTAGAAGCCTTAGGCGTGGATTTTTAAAGAATATTTTCTCTAGAAGCCTTAGGCGTGGATTTTTAAAGAATATTTTCTCTAGAAGCCTTAGGCGTGGATTTTTAAAGAATATTTTCTCTAGAAGCCTTAGGCGTGGATTTTTAAAGAATATTTTCTCTAGAAGCCTTAGGCGTGGATTTTTAAAGAATATTTTCTCTAGAAGCCTTAGGCGTGGATTTTTAAAGAATATTTTCTCTAGAAGCCTTAGGCGTGGATTTTTAAAGAATATTTTCTCTAGAAGCCTTAGGCGTGGATTTTTAAAGAATATTTTCTCTAGAAGCCTTAGGCGTGGATTTTTAAAGAATATTTTCTCTAGAAGCATTAGGCGTGGATTTTTAAAGAATATTTTCTCTAGAAGCCTTAGGCGTGGATTTTTAAAGAATATTTTCTCTAGAAGCATTAGGCGTGGATTTTTAAAGAATATTTTCTCTAGAAGCCTTAGGCGTGGATTTTTAAAGCATATTTTCTGAAGATGTCACAGATCTTTAGGCTTAGATTTTTAAAAAATATTTTCTCATGATGTCACAGATCCTTAGGCTTGGATTTTTAAAAAATATTTTCCCAGGATGTTACAGATCTTTAGGCGTGGATTTTTAAGGAATATTTTCCCAGGCTGTTACAGATCTTTAGGCGTGGATTTTTAAAGAATATTTTCTCAAGAGGCCAAATATATTTTGGCGTGGATTTTTAAAGAATATTTTCTCAAGAGGCCAAATATATTTTGGCGTGGATTTTTAAAGAATATTTTCTCAGGATGTCACAGATCCTTAGGCGTGGATTTATAAAGAATGTTTTCCTAGATTCGACAGACACTTAGCCGTGGATTTTTAAAAAACATTTTCTCTAGATTCGACAGACCCTTAGGCGTGGATTTTTAAAGAATATTTTCTCAGGATGTCACAGATCCTTAGGCGTGGATTTATAAAGAATGTTTTCCTAGATTCGACAGACACTTAGCCGTGGATTTTTAAAAAACATTTTCTCTAGATTCGACAGACCCTTAGGCGTGGATTTTTAAAAAACATTTTCTCTAGATTCGACAGACCCTTAGGCGTGGATTTTTAAAGAATATTTTCTCAAGATGTCACAGATCTTTAGGTGGGGATTTTTTAAGAATATTTTCTCAAGATGTCACATATCCTTATACGTGGATTTTTAAAAAACATTTTCTCTAGATTCGACAGACCCTTAGGCGTGGATTTTTAAAGAATATTTTCTCAAGATGTCACAGATCTTTAGGTGGGGATTTTTTAAGAATATTTTCTCAGGATGTCACAGATCCTTAGGCGTGGATTTTTAAAGAATATTTTCTCAAGATGTCACAGATCCTTAGGCGTGGATTTTTAAAGAATATTTTCTCAAGATGTCACAGATCCTTAGGCGTGGATTTTTTAAAGAATATTTTCTCAAGATGTCACAGATCTTTAGGTGGGGATTTTTTAAGAATATTTTCTCAAGATGTCACATATCCTTATACGTGGATTTTTAAAGAATATTTTCTCAAGATGTCACAGTTCTTTAGGTGTGGATTTTTTAAAGAATATTTTTCAAGATGTCACAGATCTTTAGGTGGGGATTTTGGAACCAATATTTTCTCAAGATGTCACAGATCCTTAGGCGTGGATTTTTAAAGAATATTTTCTCAAGATGTCACAGATCCTTAGGCGTGGATTTTTAAAGAATATTTTCTCAAGATGTCACATATCCTTAGGCGTAGATTTTTAAAGAATATTTTCTCAAGATGTCACATATCCTTAGGCGTAGATTTTTAAAGAATATTTTCTCAAGATGTTACAGTTCCTTAGGTGTGGATTTTTTAAAAATGTTTTCTCAGGATGTCACAGATCCTTAGGCGTGGATTTTGAAAGAATATTTTCTCATGCTGTCACAGATTCTTAGGCGGGGATTTTTTAAGAATATTTTCGTTAGAAGTGTCAGAACCTTAGGCGTGCATTTTTAAAGAATATTTTCTTTAGAAGTCTTAGTACCTTAGGCGTGGATTTTTAAAGAATATTTTCTTTAGAATTCTCAGTACCTTAGGCATGGATTTTTAAAGAATATTTTCTTTAGATTTCTCAGTACCTTAGGCATGGATTTTTAAAGAATATTTTCTTTAGAATTCTCAGTACCTTAGGCATGGATTTTTAAAGAACGTTTATGTAACGTTTAGACAAGACAATCTCAGACCAATGTCACATACATCTCCAAACAAAACCGCCGTGTCAAAGCATTACCTTTAGAACCATACGAAAATCAAATACGTATATTCAAAACCAAAACAAATTGACCATTTCAACTGAACAATTTCCATGACATTCGTTATTGCCTTCGTGTGCATGCACACTTTGCAACACTCCAAGAAATACCAGTACAGCCAAAGGAAATTAAAATGGGAATCCATCAAAACGTTGGAAAAAAAACTAAACCGCATACAAATGATGAACGAGCCCCAAACTGCCGCATCATGGCTTATGACATATCCTTGTCAATATTTGTATATGTCTGCGACTGTTTTGTTTTTCAAATTTGTCTATCGTTTTGTTGTTGTTTTTTTTGAGCTTTGGAATAGTTTCTTGTGAGTGCAATCGCAAATGAGGACATAGCTGGTATTGACAGAATGAAATTACCGTTGGAGGGTAGTTCGAAATTGCAATCTACAGGAAAATTGTTTATCAAGGGAACCAAATTATTATGTGGAGAAATTCATATGAGAAACTTGGGGAAATGTGGGTTTATATGGGGCCTATGCGGAAACATGGAACAATACAGAAATTTTTAAGAATGGATATTTCTCGCTAAATAGATACCAAAACCTCCAATAACGATCAATTCGGATAGCGATAATCCGTTATATGGGGGCTACACCTTAATGTGAGGATATACCTAAAAGTGACCCGATTTTGTTAATTTTGGGATATTCAATTAGAGCCAAACTACAGGCATCTTCTGGGTAAACTTTTCTAAATCCTTAAAAAAGGTCCAACGTTATTTGAGGGCTATAACAAAACGTGGAGCGGAATAACTATTTCAAGGAGTTACAAATGGAATGACCAAATGAATGAATTATCCTCCATACTATGGTGGAGGCAATAACAACCAATCAGCACGTTGGGCGCCACAAAATATGACCAATGACTACAAGACTTTGGTTGGAAAAAATTTCTTGGGAAAATATTCCTTAAAAATCCACGTCTTATGGTTCTGCTACTCCTTGTAAAAATGAGTCCTATTTTTTTAAATTCACTCCTATCTTTTTGACAATTCTTGAGAAAATATTCTTTAAGAATCCACGTCTTATGGTTCTGCTACTCCTTGTAAAAATGAGTCCTATTTTTTTAAATTCACTCCTATCTTTTTGACAATTCTTGAGAAAATATTCTTTAAGAATCCACGCCTTATGGCTCTGAGAATTCTTGAGAAAATATTCCTTAAGAATCCACGCCTTATGGCTCTGAGAATTCTTGAGAAAATATTCCTTAAGAATCCACGCCTTATGGCTCTGAGAATTCTTGAGAAAATATTCCTTAAGAATCCACGCCTTATGGCTCTGAGAATTCTTGAGAAAATATTCCTTAAGAATCCACGCCTTATGGCTCTGAGAATTCTTGAGAAAATATTCCTTAAGAATCCACGCCTTATGGCTCTGAGAATTCTTGAGAAAATATTCCTTAAGAATCCACGCCTTATGGCTCTGAGAATTCTTGAGAAAATATTCCTTAAGAATCCACGCCTTATGGCTCTGAGAATTCTTGAGAAAATATTCCTTAAGAATCCACGCCTTATGGCTCTGAGAATTCTTGAGAAAATAGAAAATATTCCTTGAGAAAATATTAAGAATCCACGCCTTATGGCTCTGAGAATTCTTGAGAAAATATTCCTTAAGAATCCACGCCTTATGGCTCTGAGAATTCTTGAGAAAATATTCCTTAAGAATCCACGCCTTATGGCTCTGAGAATTCTTGAGAAAATATTCCTTAAGAATCCACGCCTTATGGCTCTGAGAATTCTTGAGAAAATATTCCTTAAAAATCCACTCCTTATGGCTTTGAGAATTCTTGAGAAAATATTCCTAAAAAATCCACTCCTATCTTTTGGAGAATTCTTGAGAAGATATTCTTTAAAAGTCCACTCCTAAGGCTATGAAACATCTTGAACACGTTGGGAGCTACAAAAGATGACCAATGAATGTGAAAGTTTCTGGGGAAAGCATATAATTTAAAGATTCCACGCCTTAGTGATAAATTCTTGAGAACAATATAACGCCTAAGGATCTGTGACATCTTGAGAAAATATTCTTTAAAAAATCCACGCCTAAGGATCTGTGACATCTTGAGAAAATATTCTTTAAAAAATCCACGCCTAAGGATCTGTGACATCTTGAGAAAATATTCTTTAAAAAATCCACGCCTAAGGATCTGTGACATCTTGAGAAAATATTCTTTAAAAAATCCACGCCTAAGGATCTGTGACATCTTGAGAAAATATTCTTTAAAAAATCCACGCCTAAGGATCTGTGACATCTTGAGAAAATATTCTTTAAAAAATCCACGCCTAAGGATCTGTGACATCTTGAGAAAATATTCTTTAAAAAATCCACGCCTAAGGATCTGTGATTTTGTTCCGATCAGCCTATTGGTTCCTTGGTGCGTCAATTACTTAAAATCAATCTATAATAAAAGGGAGCTATATCTAAATCTGGACCGATTTTCACGAAACAAGGCAGACAGACATCACTCTATGCTCAATTCAGTACGTTATGCCAAATATCGTGGAAATCGAAAGATATATAGCGACTTTGGTGCACCATTTATATGAAATCGGACGAAACTATATATGGGAGCTATATCTAAATCAGGACCGATTTTCACGAAACTTGGCAGACATCATTCTAGGCTCAATTCAATACGTTATGCCAAATTCCGTGCAAATCGAAGGATATATAGGGACTTTGGTGCACCATTTACATGAAATCGGACGAAACTACATATGTGAGCTATATCTAAATCTGGACCGATTTTCTCGAAACTTGGCAGACATCACTCTAGTCTTAATTCAATACGTTATGCAAAATTTCGTGCAAATCGAAAGATATATAGGGACTTTGGGGCACCATTTACATGAAATCGGACGAAACTATATATGGGAGCTATATCTAAATCTGAACCGATTTTCATGAAACTCAGCACACATCATTTTAGGCCTAATTCATTACGCTGTGCCAAATTTCGTGCAAATCGAAAGATATATAGGGACTTTGGTGCACCATTTACATAAAATCGGACGAAACTATATATGGGAGCTATATCTAAATCTGAACCGATTTTAATGAAACTCAGCACACATCATTCTAGGCCTAATTCATTACGATGTGTCAAATTTCGTGCAATTCGGAGGATATATAGGGACTTTTTACATTAAATCGGACGAATATATATATGGGAGCTATATCTAAATCTGTACCGATTTTTCCCAATTTCAATAGGGTTCGTCCCTGGGCCAAATAAGTGACATATGCCAAATTTCATCCAAATCGGATCATAAATGCGACCTGTACTTTGTTCACAAAAATACATGGACGGACGGACGGACAGACGGACGGACGGACAGACGGACATGGGTAAATCGATTTAGAAAGTGATTCTATGCATATTCTCAAAGGGAACCATGTGTCTATCTCGTTTCCTTTTGCCTGTTACAAACATATGCACAAAGACATAATACCCTGTACCACAGTGTGGTGAAGGGTATAAAAACTAGAGGAACTAAGTTGCAGTTACAAAGATAACAGCTGCAGTTTAACACTCTGGCCCAAACACTAAAAACTTTTCTCTATATATCCCCCTCTCAATTCTCAATTCCATAAAAAACACACGATTCGATGTTAAACATTTTTTCCACTGCACAAAGAAACGCAAACATACTCATACACACAAACACATAGACACACATACTACCATGTGAAGAAACGAACATGCACACACAATGATATCCACTTTTTAAATTTTTACGGATGCGGATGCAGTTCTAACTTCGAAATATGTTAGAAAAGAACGGCAAACAGACAGATGGATAGACCGACAGATATTTTTTGGGGAATAAAACAACAAACACACATAGATTTTCTCTCTGAAAAAAAGCAAAACCCCAACATCAAACGGGGACAATTTAGTGGAACTACCAATGACGCTGTTAACTCTTTTTGTTCCTCGTTTTGCCATAACGAGGGATATCTGCACCGTCGATTTTTGTTCTCAGTATTCCATACTTGGGGGTTTGGGGATTTCCGTTCATTTTCGGTTGGGGATTTCCATTTTTTTTGGTTGTCACTAGAATTGCCAGTTCTTTTTTTCGGCGTGTAGTGAACTAAATTCGCTCTTTTTGCTTTTGTTGCAACAAAATAAATAGTGGGGCTACCGTTTGGCATGACCGGGTCACTGGCCAGGGACTGGCAATCTTTGTTGGAAATTTGATTTTTTTCTCTCTCCACTAGAATTTTATTTAAAAAGAAGCATATCTCCAACTATGTGTGTGTGTGTGTCAATGTACCGAGAATTGTTCTTCTTCTCTAAAAATTACCTTTTTTGTAGGCCGCCGAACCATCAAACGGATTATGCTGAGTAAATTCGGTTTACGTTGTCTACTCTCCATGGTGTGGTCGGACAACAACAGCAGCAACAACAAAAATACTACAATATAATTTTATATTCTTTTTGTGGCCAACAACAAGCAAAAAAAAATTGTAGGCCATTCTCACACACACACACACACAACTGCACTACCAGACCCTAGCGTAACTAAGCCACGTGGACATCTAGACTACCGGTTATCCAACTAAAACCTAAATGCGTTTTTTCTTGTTGCCGTTTTTGTGGCAGCCTGCCTATCTATATTTGATACACAGCATCAGTGATGAACCTACAACAACGCCAATTGTATAGAAAAAAAGAGTTCAAAGGCCATTGACCACCTTTTGTAGATGGAAATTGGAAATGATGACCAAAATGTAGGTCATATTTTCGATAGCATTCTTTTGCCAATTTTTTTTATGGAGAAGTATAAATTTTGCGGATTATGGCAAGAATTAAAATTGTAGAAGTAATACAAAAAATTGTAAAACATAACTAAATTTGGAAGGGGTTAAAAAAAGCATACGCCACAATCTTTTTTTCTACCGTCCACGATGAGGATTACAATCCAAACATCTAAAATTAATGGGGTCCTAGGAGAAAATTCTTGTTATGATAGGAACTTGAGAAAATAATGATTGAAATTCTTAAAATATCTAATAGTGGGGCCTACCGTTATATGGAACTATAATAAAACGGAGATCAATATTGATATTTTTTGGTAGTGAGATTCGACAGTCTATGAGAAATTACATTCAAGTCCGTTGGAAAAAATCGTGACCAAAATTCTCAAAATACGGATTTGAGTCAATATTATTAATTTTTTAGTGCGGAGATGTGGTGATACCGTTATCAGAATCCAAAATAAAAATTTACAGTCAATTTGAATGAATACTTGTCAAAAATTCCCATATTTGGGGGTACCATAGTATGGGGGCTACCCTTAAACGTGGATAAATATTGAAATTTTTTATACGGAAATATGCTATACAATAAGAACCCAAAATACCAAATCGGTTGGAAAACGTGTTTAAAATCCCAAAAATACCGAATACTGGGGGTAACGT
>NW_026882492.1:0-41905 GCF_032173495.1 Musca vetustissima
TCATATCTCGATTAGCTGAGTCGATCTAGACATGTGTGTCCGTCCGTCCGTCTGTCCGTCTGTCCATTATAATTTGTAAACACGATACAGGCCGCAGTTATGAACCAATCATCACGAAATTTTGCATGTAGGATGGGTTCTACCCAATGAAGACCCCTATTGTTTCTGTTAAAGTTCGGTTAATATTTAGGAGATGAAATGGACCAAAAACTAAATTTTTTTATGATTTTCTGGTCGCTCTAGAGGCCGCAATTATGACCCAAACACCGTGAATTTCTACATAGAGAAGGGGAATGGGCCAAAGAATAAGCATGCCTGTTTTGATAAAGATCGATCAATATTTAGCGGGTCAAATGGACCCTAACTTTTGTGTGAAAAATGACAAAATTTGTATTCTATAGCGTATATATTTACTCCTGAATGACATAGAGCCGATAAGTGTATAGTATATCCAAGAGGAGTGGTTGACCTTTAAATTGATAGCAATTATATTGTCGTATGTACTCGGATGCGGGAGTTACATTTAAGTATCTACAGGTGCTTACGTACTCAGATATTATTTAGTAACACATTACCACACTGGAGGCGAAAATACAGCTCGCTTTGAAAATTTCCATGAGGATCCAGGAATGGTCAAGGATAACGCCTATAATTTTCGGTGATGATTAGATAATAATATTGGGATGAGGTGGACCGAAAACTTAATTTTTTGTGTTTTTTCTAGTCCATATATAGTCCACAATTGAAAGTCGAACATCATAACACAACCCACGGTGAAGGGAATCTGGACAAGTAATTAGAAGGGATTTACTGAATATTAGTAATATTTGTTGACCTCTAGTCGGTCAAGAGGGTGTAAATATAGCGAAATATTTTCCATGCTCAGAATATATAACTTCAGAAAGTTAGATTTTCGTGGAAGTTGTGTAGGGTGTCATATGATCGGCCCCGTCCGACTATACTGCTCCGCTCACTGGTTTATAGTTCTTTTGGGTGAACTCGTAGCACATATCAGCTCACTATTTTAAAGGATGATGAAAATAGTTACCCCAGGTGACACCGCGGGGAGTTCAGTGTCGACTATTGAGATGAAAGAGGGAGGGAGAGAAAGAGTGAGGACTGCGCCACCTTCTTATCTATCCTTGAAAAAATATTATTTTAAAAATTGAGGCCTATGTTGGTTCTGAATAAGTCTTTATCGACGTCTACATTGGTCCTTGAAAAATATTATTTTAAAAATCCAAGCCTACATTGGTCATTGATTTTTTTTTTAAATCCACGCCTTTAAAGGTCCTAAAAATAATATTATTTTAAAGATCCACGACTTTAATGGCGGTTAAAAGAACATAATTTTAAAAATCCACGCCTTTAATGGTAATTAAGAAAATATTATATTAAAAATCCATGCTTCTATTGAGCTGGTAGTGCTCTGATCCACTGTCTTCCCTTATTCATCTGAGTGCTTTGAACAAGGTGAACTACTGTTGCCAGTATTTCGCCATGGCTTCGTTTCCGTTACGATGTGAAAACAATTTCAACTTTATTTCAGTCGGTGCTGTTGCGTGTTCTGTCTGTGCCTGTGATATTACAAAGTGGCATTTCTCGGAAAGGAAAGTCCCACACACAGAGAAAATTCACCGATAACAAAGTGTGGGTTATTGGGCATAGCTTGAACCTTCCTCCCCAACAACTTTACATTTCTATGTGCATAAGAATACATTTCCTGCCACCCCTCTCCCACATACAAAACGATATGGATTTTTGTATTTCAACTACGACAGTAGAGGGAAAGAGTTACAGCAGTAGAAACGGATGGGAAAAAGTTGTAATTTGTTTTTTAGATATCACTTCATTCCCATTATTGCTTTATGCAAAATAGGCGCCGGCTAGAATCCGACAATGTGGGTTATTCTCAGGCATAAGGGCTGATAGTTTCTCAACCTCCATGGCATATTGTCGTCATCGTTGGAGTATTTTTAATATTTTCAAAATGTGTAGCAGCACACATTTGAAATTCTATACTTCGTTTTTTTAGAGTCGTAAAAGGATATTGCCAGTTTGCGTGGAGGGGAGGATAAAACAAAACAAGAACGATACAGAAAACATGAAAACTTCCTACTTTTTCTCCACAACTGCGTTGTTGTTTTTGTTGCTGTTTTGCACTAACATTCAGTGATTATATTTTTTATATTTTTATTCACCGGCTTCATGACATTCTATACGATTCACCGGGATTTAACTACCTCTCTTCCTGCTGCTGCTGTTGCCGTTGCAGCAATAAAGAGCAACATTGTGTTTACGTGTTGGTATGTGTTTCGTGCCATACTGTTGTTGTTGCTGCTCTGTTACTTAGACAGGTGAGCACAACAAGGATGAAAACGTGATTTATAGCTTTCGTCTTCTATACCGCCAGATATGCGATTTGAATGCGTGTAGATGAGTCCGTGTATATGTATGCCAGGGATGCTCATTAATTTATGATTTCAATGGGAAAATACTATGTCAGTTAGCTTTATCGTTTTTCTTTTAGCTTACACGAAGGTGAGCGAGGTTTGAAATACAGACTTTTAAGGACTTAAAGTCATATAAAAAAGAAACTTAATTTAAAAAATGTTTAACAGCATTTTTTCCGGGCTGATTTTTTAAAGATTTTTTATTTCATTATAGGCGTGGATTTTTAAACAACTGATTTACAAGGACCTATATACGCGTGGATCATTAGAAGAATATTTTTTTAATGGACCATTCCCAGCGTATATTTTTAAAAGAATACAGGCGTGGATTTTTAGGCGATTTTATTTTCAAGGACCAATATAGGCGTGGATTTTAAAAGAAAAATTTTCTAGGACCATTCAAGGCGTACATTTTTAATTTGGCGTGGATTGTTCAAAGACTGGGTTTTCAAGGATCATTACAGGCTTGAATTTTTAAACGAATATTTTTAGGAGTATTCCAGTCGAGGATTTTAGAAGAATATTTTAAGGACTATTCTAAGCGTGGATTTTATAGAAAATGTTGTTTAATGTACTATTCAAGGCGTGCATTTTTAAAAGAATATTTTTGAAAGGACTATTCCAGGCGAGGATTGTTAAAAGAATATTTTTTAACGACTACTCCAGGCGTGGATTTTGAAAATATTGTTCTTTTTCAAGGACTATTCCAGGCGAGGATTTTTAAGAGATTTTTCAAAGATCATTCAATATTTTTTTCAAGGACCATTCAAAGAGTGGATTTTTTAAAGAATATTTTTTCAAGGACCAATATAGGCATGGATGTTTTAAAGATAATTTTTTCAAAGACGAATATAGGCGTGGATGTTTAAAACAATATTTTTTCTAGACCAACATTTTTAATTACCAGTTTAACCGACCATTCCAGAAGTGAATTTTTAAAATAATATGTTTTCAAGGACCATTGCAGGTGTGGATAGTTAAAGAATAATTTTCAAGGATCATTGTATTTTTTAAAGAACATTTTTTCAAAGACCAACATAGGTGACGATTTTTTAAGAAAAATTTTCGAGGACCAAGATAGGCGTGGAATTATAAAAGAATATTTTTCAAGGACCATTTCTTGCATGGACCAATATAAGTGACGATAGGCGTAGAATTACAAAATAATATTTTTCAAGGACCCAGATAGGCGTGGAGTTATATAAAAGAATATTTTTCAAGGACCATTTCTGGCATGGACCAATATAAGTGACGATAGTCGTAGAATTACAAAATAATATTTTTCAAGGACCCAGATAGGCGTGGAGTTATATAAAAGGATATTTCAATGAATAGTTTTTAGAGACGAAAATCGGCTTGGATTTTTAAAATATATATTTATAGGAGCAATAAAGGCGAATATTTTTAAAATAATATTTTTAAGGACCAATAAAAGCGTGAATATTAAAAATACAATTTTTTCATGGACTATGTTTGCTATTGTGTGTGTGTTCCAAAAAAAAAATTCAAGTACTTTAATAAACCTGGAAATGATGAGATTAACTTTCCTAGAATCGTTATCGTGTTTTATGATTTTATTCACCGCAATGACATACTTTTTTCCTTCGACCATTTCGTTCAGAATCCTTGCGGCACGGTTTATCCACTCGGCTAGATAATCATAAAAAATATATCTAAACTTTTCTAACATTTCTGCAATCTGTTCCAAGAAACCCAGATATTATTATGGAATAAGAAAACTTTTTCTGCTTCAAATGCATTTTTATATGTTTTCCCTGATTTGTCCAACCCTCTATTAACGCTTCCCCTTTAGCGACGACGACGACGAAAAAAGTACTATTTTAAAGTTTAGTTGCAGTTATCGCTGAAATAAAACCAGAATAGTGAATAGACGAGAGAGAGAGAAAAAACTCTAAAAAATATTTCCCTTACTTCAATAACTTCAAAACTTTTCTGCCAAACACAGACACACACAGCCATTCGCACAAACTCACTGGTATTTACAAGTGAATTTCAACAAAATCCGTGAATATTTTTCCAACCAACAGATACAACAAAAGACCTTTGAATGGTAGCATACCGACAGACAGACAAACAGACAGCCAGCCAAACAGACCAAGTGGAGCTATAAACGTGCAGGGAAACATGCAGAGAACGAGATGAATGGAACAAGTCCTAAAAAACATACTTGTAGATTAAAAACTGTTAAACACGTACATGTAGATGGCTCAGGCTCTACTCTGGGCTGCCATTCGACTCATAAACCAAGAAGAACCATTTCGCATTAATGACATGCTGAGGATGGCAACGGGGAAAACAAAACGTCCGAAAGAAGAAGAAGAAGAAGCAGGCGAAGGAGATGCAGGGAATACGTAGGTTGGTTGTCTAGTTTCCATGTCGTTGTTGTTGTGTTTTTTCCTTCACATTTTATTTTAGTTGTATTTCACATACCAGCAGAGCAAATATAGACAAAATGTATAAAAAGAACAAAAACAACAGAAAAAAACATAACTAGCATTGCCATAGAAAAGACGTAAGAGACGTATAAGCTGGAGTAAAAGAAAAAAGGACGAACCACTTCACCACAATAACAAGTTCCCAAGTTATAAAAAATGAAACGCTCAATTCGAGTAAAGAGAAGGCGTTGTATTTGTTGGTGGGTGTGTGTGTGTGTGTTTGTGCTTGTAAAAAAATACAAAAGAAACATAAAATACGAAGAAATTGTTTTTGTTGTTACTGATTCTGTTTCTTTTTAGCTAGAAAATATTAATTTAAGAAAAGGATCTCCTTATTGTGGCCTTAAATTAAACATAATTCCTTGAAGTTGTGGAAATACAAATTACGAATCTAAGAAAACTTAATTACACTTTGGCATATATTTTTAAACTAGAATTGTTCCCCACCTCCTGACATTAATATGGTCAAGGCTTCCATATCTACTGATTTAAATCACTTATACGTTTTTTGGTTGTGATTTAATATTAAACAAGGAAAGTAGCGTTACGTTTGACCGCGACTCCATGAAAATGTGGTTATTAAATATAAGGACATTTTTTTATTCACCAGGAATCTGGAAAGCCAATTACAGCCACTTCTGTAAAAATACGGCCAAAACTTACACGAAAATTAGCGGGAACTTATATGGATGATATGTCAAATATAAACCCCAGAAAGTACATCAACATCAATGCGGCTAAAGCCTTTAAATGGGGCGTTACATTTAAATGGGACTATAACAAAACATGGACCTATGTAAAAATAGTTTTCTTAGAATGTTTCTTAGCCGTCAAGATCTTAGAATTCAGAATTACAGGCAAACATGTGGATTAATTCTTTTACAACAAACAAAATTGGGTGGTACCGTTATATGGGGCTACAACAAAACCTTGACATATATACCGCATTTGCAATACCGATATGAGTGCAATATTTCAAAACTAAAATATTTCGATACCTATCATAATTTCAACATCACCGACAAAAAATGTATTATGATCGCGCTTCGATATCCAAACTATATCCGGCTTAACAAAAAACTGCACTCTAGTAATGGCCCTTAAAACATATTAAACGAGTGAGCGGGGCAGTATAGTCGGACGGGGCCGACCATACGTTATCCTACACAACTACCACGAAACTCTTATTTTCTGCCGATTTTTATTCCGAACCCGAGCAATATTTCGTGATAGTTGCACTCTCTTGTCCGTCAACAGCACCTCTTCCTTACATTGGCATATATTCAGAATATTACTAATGTTCAGTACAGTCCTTCTTATTACTTCTCCATATTCCATTCACCGTGGGTTGTGCTGTGGTGTTCGGCTTACAATTGTGGCATATAGATGGACTCGAAAAAAAAACACAAAAAAATAAGTTGTCGGTCCACTTCATCCCAATATTTTTACCTGATCATCGCCGAAAATTATGGATATTGTCCTTGACCACAACTAGAACCTCATGGAACATTTTAAAGCGAACAGCGCTATATTTCCGCCCTCTAGTGTGCAAATGGTTTATTAAATAATATCTAAATACGTAAGCACCTGTAAATATTTACGTGTAACTCCCACATCCGAGTACATACGACAATAAAATTGGTATCAAAGGCCAACCACTCCTCTTAGATATACTACCAACTTCTCGGCTCTATGTCCTTCAGGAAGAAATATATACGATATAGAATAGGGTTCATTTGACCCGCTAAATATTGACCGATCTTTGTCAAAACAGACATGCTTATTCATTGGCCCAATCCCCTTCTCCGTGTAAAAATGTTTGGCCCATAATTGCGGCTTTGGAGTGATCAGAAAAACCGACAAAAATTTGTTACAAAATCCTTCAAAAATAATTTTTAAAAATTAAAAAAAGGCATTCATGTAATGGACCTTAAAAATATACTTTTACGAGTGAGCGGATCATTAAACTGTCGGACGGAGCCGACCATATGATACCTTACACAACTTCCACGAAAATCTGTGGTTCTATACTCTGAGCTTGGGCAATATTTGCACCCTCTTGATCGACTAGACACAACAAATATTATTAATATTCAGTATATCCCTTCTAATTACTTATGCAGATTCCCTTCCCAGTGGGTTGTGTTGTAATGTTCGGCTTTCAATAGTGGCCTACAGATCGACTGGACAAAACCAGGGATGGTCCGTGTGACAAATTTTTAGGTTTTCGACTGTCAAAAAGGTGTAAACGTCGAAAACGTCATATACCTGTATAAAATGTAATAAATGTAGTTAACGTCATTTATTTAAATATTATTACAACATACTGTTATTTTCAAGAATATATATTATTTTTACATATATCTGACTATTCCTTACTAGAACTGATAAAAAATTCCAAAAAAAAAAATTGAAATTTAATATGGATTTGAGTAAAGCATACGTAATTTCCAACTTGATTAATGGAAATAGCTACTTTTGTCAAAAACCTAATGGTTTTTGGTGGGTTTACGACGTTTCTGACGTATGTATTATACGTCGGAAATGTATGTCATTTACGTCACTATTTCTGACGGACCATCTCTGGACAAAACACAAAAAGACCCAGAACTTTTTTTGAATTTTTCGCAAATATTTCATAGCGCATTTATGTAGGTCCTAGGGATTATGTGTGTGCCTATATGGTAACGTTGGGCTGATTCGGGTTAATAGTCTATGAAAAATAGTCTATGAATATAAATCCTCGCCCACAATGCTTTTTTGAAAAATTAATCTTAAAAAAATGCACGGCTTTATTATTCTTAAAGAAATATATATATTTTTTAAATACAAGCCTTTAATAGTCCTTAAAAATAAATACACGTCTTTATTAGTCCTTGAAAATTTTATTGTAAAAAAATCCACGACATTATTAGTTTTTTTTTATCCAAGCCTTTATTAGCACTTGAAAAACAAATTTAAAACTCCACTCCTTTATTCTTCCAAAAATCCAAAGGTCATACGATGCCATTATTGAAAAAATTCACTATGATCTACAAAAAACACTCAATTTATATAGAGCATTTAAAGTTGTAGTGTAAAAAATTCTGAACACGCATAATTACAACAGCTTTAAAGGAATCGAGTTTTTTCCTTCGTTTCACACATTCACACACACACCAGTAAAACCACAAACGGAACGTGTGGTGGTAATTGTATGATTAGGCTGCGGTGGTGGTGTTGTGGATGTGGTTACAATTTTTTTCACACCCTCCCCTTAACTAACAATTCTAGCTAATTACCATAAAAACAGCATACCATATAGCATGTGTTCATCATGCCATTGGCATTCACATTTAAAGCTATTACAGGGAAATGTCTGTCCGTGGTTAACATTTAACTTCCTAAACACCGGAAATTAATGAAATTATTCGTACTAAAGGAAAAAAGGAAATAAAAAAATATTTTCACAAAAACACAATCTATGATTGCAAACAGTGGTAATGACAAAATTGTAGATATAACACAAATGTGAATTTTGATATTTATTTATTGGTTTTCTGCCATATTCACTGTGAACTTTTCCTTTAGCTCTTTGCGAAGAGTCAATGGTGACAGTCACATAAGACATAAAAAGACTCTTTAAAAATATCTCACGCTTCAGAAAACATATGTATGGCCTTAACTACAGGATATGTATGTATACTTACATATGTTCGACGAAATGCACACTTCAATGTTTTCATCCTTCAACATAATGTTAATTTCCATCACCAACGTCAGTTCTAAAGAAGAAGGGGAAAATATCTTTACTTGTCTCTTTAAAGGATATTATTCACACACACTCACTCATTTACTCTGCTGACGAAATGTAAGTCAGTCTGTTCACTCTCTATTTCTCTTATCACAAGAGAGTACAGGTAATTGTTGGCAGTTTAACCCCTGTGGCTTTTCAACCGTTCATGGCCTAAAACAATTTGCCGTGCCCTCAGTTGGATTATTCACTAGGCCAGTCAACACTTTGCCATCATGGCTGTGAAATACTCGTAATGCATGGCATGGAGGGGGTCATGTAGTTCGGATGAATGAAATGAAAAACTGAAGAACGGAAATACTAACCGACTGACTAGCTGGTAAATAGGCATCGTGGCGAAAAGAAAATGTCATGCTTGTAATGTAATTATTAGCATTATACCTGAAAAGCAGATGTTCGGAAAGTGGGAATATGTTGAGGACGTTTTTTAAGTGGTAATAGGAACATGTCTACACTCGACAAATATGCAGGTTCTAATAAGTACGTATACGATTTTATATGCAACAATTTAAATATTGGGTGAAGGACTAAGTGAAGATGTATTCGTAAGCCTCAAAAAATAATATTGTAGGTTTTTATCAAATTGGTCGATACATGGTTTTCTGAGCAAAGATCGGGTAAAAACGAAAATGGTGATGAAAACATACGTAATTTTTTATGTGCTAATTTTTTTAGAATATTTGGTGGTCAAAAGTCAGGACATGTTGTTCTTATTTTACGGCCGAAGAGAGTACTGATGAAAATACACAAACAGATTCGAGATATAAGGAAAATATGCTTAAAAAACATTCCTCATTGAATTGTCTGAAATCATGTCATCATAAAAATAACCTGCGACGTCCACATACAAAAATATAAAATGGGCCAAAAAGGGTAATTTTTAATGCAATTACGACCCGAACATCACACCAAAGAAATATATGGCTGTTCTAATAATGATAGGACAATATTTAGCAGATCAAGTGGACCAAGAATTGTGTGAAAAATTTTAACATGATAGTATATATGTTTAGTCCGGAAGGATATAATCCGGATAAGTTCCCAATGTGTTTGGCCTTTATAATAACACCAATTATATTGATGTATGTCTCGCACTTTGCCTAAATGAGGTAATTAATTAATTAATCGGCTGAGTAGCTGGTGCCATGGATTACCAGCGACGGTGGTCATACGCTGATCGGGAGAATACACCAACATATTAGTACAATTTAGCTAGAGGAATGCATTCCCAGTGAGTGGAACCTCAGCATCCTGTGTCCCGGAATATAATAATATAATATAAATAAGATATAGTGGAATTAGTCTCCTTCCCATTGCTTTCCAGCATGCTGTGTGAACTATTGAAGCCAAGGATCAATGACATTATTGCACCATACCAATGCAGCTTCAGACCTGACAAATCCACCATAGACCAGATTTTCACACTGCGCCAAATCCCATGGAAAAGACCCACAAAAAATATATCGACACATTCCACCCCTTCGTTGACTACAAAGTCGCATTTGACCGTCAAATCCGCTCAGAGGTGCTTAAAGTCATGTCTGCGTTCGACATTCCTGCAAAATTAATACGGCTATGCAGGATAACTTGAACTGGCACAAGGTCAGTAGTTAAAGTCGGATTGGACCTCTCAGAGCCCTTCAATACTGAAGGACTATTCAGACACGGTAACAGTTTGTGGTGTGACCTGTTTAACATCCTGCTGGAAAAGGTCATACGAGTTGAAAATTTGAACAGAAATGACACTCTGTACACCAATGACATCGACATAATGGGTCGAATATTGCGAGTGCTAATAGCCACCTTTGAACAAATTGAGAAGGAATCTGCCAAGCTAATGGTATCAATGAGCAAGGAGTCCAGGACTGTTTGAGAGAAAAATTCTCCGGAAGATATATGATATCGCCGTCGAATGAACCATGAGTTGTACCATCTATTCTCGAACATCGACATAGTCAAACAGATCGAGTTGCAGCCACTACGTTGGCTACGTCATGTTGTGAGAATGGATAAAAGCGAACCAGCTGATCTTTCAAATTGCATGAGCTGCGCACAAGACCGACGGGCATGGAAATATTTTTTAAGCTCGGCTTATGGAACAAGCGTTCTGTCACAAGCAAGCTAAGTAAGTATTGCTTTTTAAAATATCTTCGGATATGGTCAGTTAATATTTATGAGATTGAATGGACCAAAATGTTTTTTTATTTGTTTTCCAATCGCTCTACAGAAAATATTTATGATATGTCACGAAATTTTACATGGGAAATGGTTCGGGCATGCTTATATGCTGATCGCTGTGAATAATAACAAAAGGAACGTATTTTCTAACAGGATCTAAAGAAGTTGTGGACATATGAAGGAATATATTTTGCACTTTGCAGAAATTAATTTCAATTATCTTGAAGTATTCTAAAATATTCACGAGGTTCTATATATTCTAACATTGCTAAGTATTATCAGATGGACAAATATGGTGCACAAAATCGAATATGAATATACTGGTCCTCACAGGTCTTTTGTAGCCTTCACTACACTGTGTTACAGGGTATTCTGTCTTTGTGCATATGTTTGTAACAGACAAAAGGAATCAAGATTGACCCATGTTTCTTTTGAGAATATACGTAGAATCACATTCACATTTATATCCGATTTGAATGAAATCCGATTATAATCCGATTTGAATGAAATTTGGTACACCTCATTTATTTGGCCCAAGGACGAAACCTATTCAAATTGAAGAAAATCGGTTCAGATTTAGATATAGCTCCCATATGTATTTTAGTCCGATTTTATGTTAATAGTGCACCAAAGTCTAGTTTCACGAAATTTGGCATAGCGTATTGAATTGAGTCTAGAATGGCGAGTGCTAAGATTCGTAAAAATCTGTTTAGATTTATATATAGTTTCCATATATATTTTCGTCATATTTAATGTAAATAGTGCACCAAAGTTCTTTTATATATTTCGAATTGCACGAAGTTTTGCATAGTGTACTGAATTAAGTCTAGAATGGTGTGTGTTAACTTGCGTGAAAAAAAGATTCAGATTGAGATATATCTCCCATATATTTTTTCGTCCGATTTTATAATAATGGAGCACCAAAACCCCTATATTCGTTTCGAATTGAGATTAAATTTTAAACAATGTACCGTGTGTCAAGTTTGCTTTAAATCGATTTACAAAATTTAGCATAGACTTCAGAATGGCATATGTAGAGAGTGATGTTAGTCGCTTTACATATAGATATGGATCACATATAATCGGCCCAGCCCGACTTTACTACTTTCCTTACTGTTTTTTTTCAAACTTTTAGTCCCGTTTTTCTACTGCCTCTAATTTGGTATTTCAATGCTAACATAATTATTTCATGTTATAATATTGAATATCTTTATTTCTGTTTTATTGGATTTCTTGCAAAATAAAATGTTAAAACTCAGCAGGTCTATTCCATTTACTCTATTTTTGTTACTTTTACATCCTTATAAAATGTACCAATCTGTTTTAGAAATATTTTTTTTAGGCAATAAGGGAGTGTTTCTTACGTAGGCAATACACACATATATAACGCAGAGGAATATAAATACCATGGCTATGATATGTTACACTAGAATGCCTGTGACAGGTATTGTTACAACACGGACAATGTCTGATAGATTAGCCATCATAATCTAAGGCAGAAAACCCAGGGAATTACAGGGCACCAGGTGGAAGGAAAAATATTTTTTACCTTTCATTTATCTGAAGGACACTTGAACTGGAACATATATGATTGTATATAACTATAAGATACACATTTTTCAACAATATGATTATCAATAAGATTTAGTAAATATTCTAAAATTCGTTTACTCCACACTTCGGTCATACATCATAATCATTATTATTGTTCTTGTTGTGATTTATTTCATATTCTATAAATGGTTACAGGTGATTCGGTATACTTTATGCCAATTGTGGCTAACTAAGCCTCAAGTCGGATTTACTCAGGCTGAATGGTTAGCATAGCATGTTTGTCGGCCTGTCTGCTTAGGAAAATATTGCAAATGCAACAAATGACAGACTCATCTAAACTGTGCGATGTAGAAGCCATAGGCAACAACAATACCCCAACGGTGTCTAGTATTCGAAATATATTCAGCCAGCCAGTACGCCTGTCATACAGTCGCTTGCCATACAACAATAAAATGTGCAACTCAACTTGAACTGATTTAGTCGATGGGCACGTAACCTGGCAGTAAATTAAGAACATAAGCGCAGCAGGTAGTTAGTTCTGTTGAACCAACCGAAGCAACCAACCAAACAAACATACAAACAAACACCGATGGCAAATGCTAGGAACCCCCTTCCAGTGCATTTGGCTGCATCACGGACAATGATGGGAATGACAGGGAAGAAGGCGGGATTGCGTTCCTTTACTTTGGACAGATGGGTGCGACAGTCTTTGATCAGCTTAACAAATAAACCATGAAATTGCCAAGAGTTCTTTTTTCTTTGGTTTTATTCGTTTGTGTAGTGTTTTAGTTTTCATTTCTTTCTCAGGGCTATAAAATTTTATTTGGTTGCACAAAAAAAATCCTAGGAATATGATGGATACTGCTGGATATTGTTTTGCTTCCAGTTGAGAATGTTATGTGGCAAAATTGCTGTGTTTAGATAATCAATTTTGTTTTGATTGAAATTTATATTTGGATTAAACGAAAGATTATGGAGATCATTTACTGTAGCTAAAGGATATTATTACAAATGTTATTTAATATTGAAAAATAGTTTAAGGAATATTCTCTGTTGTTGTATTAAACTAGAAATCATTGTCTATGAAACATGAACAAAAAGAAACCGATGACCAAATTTTAAATAATTAAGTTTAATTAACAAGGATATATACAAGAGGCGATCTAAGAATCTTATTACACTGTGTAATACATTATGTAGGGGATCCCAACATATTATTTTAAATAATATTTGAAACGGCATTTTATACTATAATCATATAATTTGGATACAAAATGCATCCTGCACTTTGTTTACAAAAATAGTGAGATAGACATACAGAGATATTAATGGACGGGCAAGCAAAAATTGACTCAGAAAAAGTTTTTAAGTATATCCTGAAAAATATATATTTCTCTATCGTGTTTCCATCTGCATATCACCAACATGAGCAAAAGGACATAATACCCTATACCCTGTACAATGTGATATAAGTAAAACATGTACATTTAGACGAAATTAGTTTCAAACAATTTGAAGTCATGATACTTCAAGTATAAAGAGGGCGAATAAATGATCAACATTTTTAATACAAGTTGAATACATTTTGAATCCTAAACCAGAGAACCGTACCAAAGATTAACAAGTGAAAAAAGCGTTAAGTTCGGCCGGGTCGAACTTTGGGTACCCTCCACCATAGGTATACTGACAGGAAACCGATTTGTGTAAACCATAATGTAACCAAATACAAATTTCAGCATTTTTTAAAGGAGATTTTTCCAAAAAGTGGACCGATATTGGCGACGCATGGTAAGGTGGAACACCCTCAAAATACTACAATTTAAGTGACACAATTATATGAGGCCATCACCCAGGTTTTATTTCGGGGGTTGGGTGGAAACTGCTGTTACAATATGAAAATTGTCATTGCAGAAAAATGTGTATGAGTACGTCTCTGGAGGCGATACCTAAAGCGGGACTGATATTGATGACATCGTGTAGGAATTACTGATCATTTGTTGTTATCATTATATGTGGTACCATGCCTAATTGAGTTCTGATATAGCTCCATTTCGAAACTAACATTTTTGCATCACAATAACTCCATTACGCTAAATATCACGTTCTAGTTTTTTATCTCCGCAGGTAGAATTATAAAAACAAAATCTTAGAACCAAACTCAAAACGCGTAACAAATCAGATAACGATCTTAATATAAATAAGGTTATATGGGGACTACCCCTAAAAGGGGGTAAAACAAAATACTAAATTACATCGAATTTGGTTAAAAAATGCGGCCATATGGGGACTACCCCAAAAAGGGGTAAAACAAAATACTAAATTACATCGAATTTGGTTAAAAAATGCGGCCATATGGGGACTACCCCTAAAAGGGGGTAAAACAAAATACTAAATTACATCGAATTTGGTTAAAAAATGCGGCCAATAACCCAAAAATACCGAAAATCAGGGGTACCCTTATAAAGGGGCTACCAGAAAAACAGAACCTATATTTATAATTTTTAGTGAAGAAATTTGGTACCCAATAAGAACCCAATGAACCAAATTTCAGCGAATTCGATTTAAAACTCGCTCAAGAACCCCAAAATGCCGTAAATTAGGGGTACCCTTATATGGGGTCTACCAGAAAAAATTTACCTATATTTATAATAAGAACCCAATGTACTAAATTTCAGCGAATTCAGTTGAAACACGCGCTCAAGAACCCCAAAATGCTGAAAATTGCATATATATGGAAGATATGCCTAAACGTGGACCAATATAGCCAAGAGGACTCTATGCAAAAATCTTCTCGATCTGTCTCAATTCTATATATATATATATATACTTTATATGGTCGGAAATCATCATTTCTATGATTTACAAACGGAAAAACACATTTAATACACTCTCCATACTATGGTGTAGGGTAAAAAAAGAAATATAATTAAGGTATGCATCATATTGGTAGACAGATATGGCGGCACTAACGGACTAACTAACTAAGTAAATACCGGTAAGAAAAGTTCAAAAGTCAGATGGCTGACTGTATGATACCCTTGACCATATTCGGTATATACATGAGATATACATATACACCGATTTAAACACCACCCGTAACTTTCTCGCTTCCATTTTTTTATTTTCTATTTAATTCGAACCAGTACTACTTCAAGAACGTCCCCTTAAATTTTCAACTGAAAATCTCAATAACTCCTGAAGATATAGCCGATTTATTGTGTCAGCATCAAGCGAGGTGGAAGTGAATCTCTAACCTTAAACAAACCAGTCACAATAACTCAAAAAATAATAATCCAATCCGTTACAAATATTAATACGTGTGAACAAGTATAAATGCAATCGACCAAGATGATATGGTGGTTTTAGACCCCATGTTTCTTTGGATCAAATCCTTTTCGGACAATTTGGTGTTGATTTACAATTGTCCGTCTGTCTATCTGTCTGGTTGGTGCCCCGATAACTCTCGAAGGGAGTAACCGGTTGCATTCAAATTTTGCACATCGTAATATTTCATCTAGACCTAATTTAAATTCAAAGAAGGGGAATATCGGTCCACTCCTTCTTGTACCTCTCCCACAAAATTGTCAAAATTTTCATAAAAAATAATTTTAAAATAACAAACTTTACACAACCTATTATCTTTACCAAGCCTAGATCAAATCCTAAGGTGGGACTCGTCGATCCTATCCTTCTGGTCAAATTGTAAATTTAATTTGAAGCGATTTGAATAACCGATTTGTTCAATATTAACATATGAAATTTATAATGATCAAGTAGATATATTCATGAATAGAAATTCATTTGCAGAAGATTATCAATTTACGTCAATTTTTATATAGCCTCCATATAAAGGTCAGAAACCATTTTGAAACCATTTTGAAGGTCCTCGCAGTATTTGTCAATTAGATAAACGCCGATTGTAGATTAAAGTATTTTTCTGCATGGCATTTACACTTTTACATACTACCAAATAAATTATCCGGTTAAAGACACCTAAAAAACATGATTTTTAAAAACTTTCACAGAATGGTCGGTTGTCGAAAACCTGTATGTGTGCTAATAAAAATAAGTCTGCTATGTACGGAATTTTAACCCATCAAATAAGTGCTTGTTTCGGCAGTTTTGCCGAAGAAACAATCGATCCACTCGGTTGATAGCTATTTCGTTTTGGGCTCATGCACATAGGCCCTGGAAACAGAAACTGTGACAATATTATAAACATCTCGAGGTATTGATTTTTCAAGTCGTTGTAGGCAACACAAGACATGGTCGTAGCTCAAGCTGTAATTGGTACGTTTATGCTATAAATTGTCAAACTTTTCTATGGAATTGTCTTATTGTGGCCTATGTCAGAAATGTACACAGTAGCAGATTTATGATGAGGGTTTTATTTCCTCGAATTTTAATTTAATTTTTTGTTTTAATTTCAATGGAAATGTTTTTATATGCTATGTTTAAACCAAATCGGTTTGATTCCAACAATTAACGCTACATCACTGCTTTACGAATTCATATCAATTTTACTTAAGCCATCCCCATTTGATCTTTATAATATAATGTCAGGTGATATAAATACTTCTACATTTCTATTTAAATTTTAACTCCGTTCAATTATCAGCATTTAAAAAATAGAGTCTTCAATTTTTAATCAAAAACCAATCATCACCTATTTTTCTTTTTCTTTCTAGCAATGATGTTACATAACATCCAGCCATGATTGTTGCATTATCGACGGTAGCATGTTTTTGCTATTTTATGCAATGAATGTCGTTTTACAAGTTCACTTGCACAATTTCCCCCATCAAACAACGAAGCTAACAACAACAATAACATCAAAGACCGGAACGAACCAAGAAATCGAAGTAACCCTCAAAACAATGATGATACAGTGACTGCTTTATGGTCGGACGTTAGATTTGGTGGTGTAACATCATCATCATCGTCGTCGCTATCCACGAAAAAGACTCGTTCCACAATGATGGTCACCGTGGCAGCATAAGTATGTAAGTAAATAAGTAAGTAACATTACCACCAACATGTGTCGAATTTTAATCCGGATATATTTTTGAGGAAGAGATGAGATTTTTTGTTGGTAGACAGACACACAGAAAAACACACAAATGGACCGGCAGGGGGACAAATAAACAATCTTGCTAACATTGCCAGCTCAATTGCGACATTCACCCCGTTTTTGTTGCAAAAGTAAATTTTTACGCATCGTTGCAATAAACTTGTTGTCCAACATTATGCAATAAGAGAATGTTGTTATTGTTGTTTTTTGTTTTTAAATGAATGGACTTGCTTGCTGGCATCGGATAGCTGGACATCATTACCATTTTAATCCAAACGATGATGATAGCAACCAAAAACTGCTTTGCATGCGTTGAGGATGATCCAACACCAGCATAACGTGAGCCGATGCAAGTGGTTGACCTTTGTTGGTGAGAGGTTTTTCTTGTAGTTGTTGTTTTCTCCTTTATTTGCCTTGAGTTAGTTTAATCAATAATATAATAAGATAACAAAGGGAGGGGGTATACTGTAAGGAACACATATTTGTAGTTATAAGTTAGTCCCTTTCTCTGTGGAAGTTTGTTAGTCTCTTGCCGAGCGCGAGAAGGTGGATGATCTAGGTGGAGGTGGATGATAGTATTCAATGGGACCGATATACCCCATTTGTAATACCAAAGGGTAATGGACATGTTTTTTGTTGTTTTAACCACTGCAGTTGAGTGTATTGCTACATCCATGCACCCTACAGACAAATATCGTTTCCACGACAGATTGGACTACGATCCGAAACGACCTGAGCCTTACTCGGCCAACGTCTGTCACTTCAGTCCATTTTGTAAAAGCAAAAGGGCTGCTACAACAGACAATGATGAATCTAAGAAACTACCTGTGAAATCCAATACCGGCCCAAACTTCCGGATGGGACTCGCACTCAAAGTCAGAGTCGGAAAACGAATGTAGAACCGACATAAAAGTCTTCGAATGCCGGGAAATCAAGGAAGCTGACAGGATATTAGAGGAGTAAGTGATTACTAAGTTCACGACAAGAAAAAATCAGCTGTCTGAGGCACAGAAGCGAAAACTGGCAGAATAAACCGGATAAATAAGAGCGCAGCAGCGGACATATACCAGACCTTCCCTTCGATTACCAAACCCGGCGGTTAATAGAAAGAGTGCGAATTGGACCTACCCAAAGTAAAAGGAAACTACCATGAGAATACTTCGATTGAAGGCGACAAAGCTTATTTTATTATCCATAAGATGAGCCAGGGTTCGAAAAAACTTTCAATATTGGCAAGGAGTTGCCATCTTATGCGAAGATTGCCAGGAGACACTGATCTGCAAGCAATGATTGCGTCTGGTAAATTGAACAAGGAGACCCTCTAGGTGGAAGATGTGAATTAGGATATAGCCAAGCTCACGATAAGAAAGAGGTAGATATATGGGTCACACATACTACAACTGACCATGATGAATCAGAGAAAGAAAAGTGCCCAACAGACGGATGTTCATGATCATATGTTCGATCTACACTCCACATTCTTAGGTTCCCGTCGGCTGATACAAAGAGAAAGTTAAGCCAATCCAAAGTTAAATGGTACTGTCGCGAGTATCCCTCGACTGAGGACGGCGAAGCTTACTCTAGCATTAAGAAGACAAGCAGAGCTCCCATGAGGAAGTGATTGATGCGATCAACAAGAGGATCATAGATACGATATTTTGATCATAAGGGCGATATTTTGATACTACAATTTAGTCCCCAAAAAGCCCTGAAGTAGCTGGTAGGTTGAAGTTGTTGCTCTAAAATACAACAAAACTGCTAGTGAACAAATGGAAGAAGAAGAGACTCTTCATGTAGTAGGCTTGGACAAGTCTGGCAAAGACAAAGAGTAAGTCAGCGATTCCCAAAGAGACCAGGTCAATAACTCCCATATAAAGATCGTGAACCACTCTCGGTATTTATACCCTACACTACTATGTTGTAAGCGTATTATAGATATGTGCGGCCCACCTTTTAATATACCGATCGCCATATCTGGACTAGCTGAGTCGTTTTTGGCATGTGGCACAGGCCACAGTTGTGGATCAATCGTAATGAAATTTTAAATCTAGAACCGGTTCTGACCCCTTTTGTTTTTAGAAGATGAAATGGATCATTGGACGATTTTGACCCGAACATCACGAAATTTTACACAGGGATAAGAGTCTGATCATGGAATAAGCATTACTGTTTTGGTGAAGTCAGTCAATATATAGCGCGTCAAATGGACCCATACCATGGCGTATATATTTTAAGCCTGGGGCATATAGTCCCGTAAGTTGATATGCTTATCCAAGAGGTGTGGTTTATACCTCTGAAATTGATGTAAGTACCTTGGTGTGAAAGTTATACTTAAAGGAATGTTATACTTAAGCGTAGATGGCTAGGAAATTTTGCATGAGGTTCAGGTTATGGTCAAGGGCGACAGCTAAAATTTTCGATGATGATCAAATGATATTTCGGGGATGAAATAGACCGAAAACCTCATTTTTGTTTTTTTTTTTTAGTCGCTCTAGACGCCTCAATTATAAGCTGAATATTAAAAGTCGTTCATGGCGAAGGCGATCTGACCAACTAGTTCGAATGACTGTCATGATTCCGCAAAGGAACTGTTGACATCTAATCGGTCAACAGAGTGCAAATATCGCGAAATATTACCTAGGCTCGTAGTATGGAGCGTTCAGTGGTAGCTGTGTAGGGTATAATAGGGCCCCGTCCAAATATATTGCTCTGCTCACTGGTTTCGAATTGCAGTGGTATTTTCTAACATTTCTGGATCTTGTAGGTCAATGTTTTTACAGGTACTTGAACATACAAAGGTATGATGAAGTTCGATGCCTAATCTGAGTGTCTGTTATTTTCTTAGAGCATAAACAATTTACAAGCAGACAATTATAGGAGCTTCGAATGCCGACCTCATGGTAAAGGGTATAAAAGCCCGGCGTTTTTACGTGTTTTAAGAATATTTTATCAACGATATATTTTTGATCAGCTATATAGTCGTGGATAGTTAATAAAATGGTTTTAAATTTTGTAAGAAAACCGACTATTCCATTTTTCTAACCCTACCCTAACAACAGTTGATAAATTGTTTAAACACCATCCACTTTCACTTAAAAACCAACAACTATTCCCTATATTTTGGTAATAATCCTGCAGCATCATTGCTTAGCGTTGGATCTATGCTATGGCTGACTGTACTGTCACTGAATATCAAACAATGCGTTTAATCCCTACTCTCAGAATATGACCGCTACCACCATTGACCACAGGATTCCAGGCTTTGTTTTATAAATTTTGTTGCAGTTACCAACAACAACGCCAGCAACAATACACGAACATTGATAAGTCTTTGAATACATTGTTGCCGTTTCGGCCGAGGCAATTGTACCACCACCAACCATCACTCGAAACAATACAAAACGAACGAAATGTATAAAAGTTTATGCAGAATGCATCCGCAAGATAAACATTGGAGTGAATGCAAATTGAATAGTTGTGAAGTTACGAGACAACTACCATATTTTTTTGGATTGCAAAGTGAAAAGTTTTAACACAACAACATTTCATTGCTGTTGTCATACTCGGGATGATAGGATAGAAAGGATAGGGAGATGCTCCTGGACTTACAGTTTTATATATATATCCCATCATCGGCATCTATTATCTTGCTATGACTACAAATACAAATAAATTGAGTCGCTGTTAACGATGATAACACGCAGTCAGTCATGAAGGGTAGCGGCGAAAGATACTTTTCACAACATGTTTGACAATTTCATTTGAATTGTTAAATGAATTCAATTTTTGTTGTTGTATTTTTAGTACAGAGTCTATGATAAAACGCTAAATATAAATGCGATAATAATATTTATATTGTAAAAACAATACAATTCAGGAATTCAGGAGCATTGTATAGACGACCTTAAAAGAAGTCGTATGGACTAAGAACTTAAAGGATCGGAATCGGATAAACCTGGGATCTGATGTACCCTTTGCATGAAATCGGGTGAAAATATATATGTGAGCTATATATAAATTCCAGATTCAAAACCATAGATCATGTCAAATGAGGCTAAATAAAAATCGATTCTTATTAATTCCCATTGGATTCTTCATTGGGCGAAAAACACATGGATAAGCAGGCAGAGGGACATAAATAAGTTGTGGTAGAAATCGACTTTAAGTATATTGTCAATACTAACCATGTGTTCATCGCGTTTCCTTTTACATATTACAAACATATGAACAATGCATAATACCCTGTCTACAGTGTCGTGAAAGGTATACATTGTCCAAGGTTGGGGAAAAAGAAATCCATTATGAAAATGTCGATATAATCGGAGAAATGATCTATGTTCACGGCAGTAGTAACAGGAGCTAAAAATCGACTATAAAACTGTTTTAAACCATTTACACAAAGCTGGATTCAAAATGAAATTCGATGTTTGGGGGCTAAACTAATTAACAGGAAAAAATAGGATGGATCGAATTTCCATCTGCGAAGCCTTGGCCAAACGGAATGAGATAGACCCATTTCTTAAATGGATGGTGATTGGAGATGAGAAGAGGATTACATACAATAACCCTGTGCGAAAACGATCGTGGCCAAAGAGCGGTGAAGCAACACAAACGGTGAAGCACCTAAACCATCAGGGCTAACGGCCAGGAAGGTTCGGCTATGCATTTGGTGGGACTGGAAGGGGATTATTTATTATGATTTGCTTCTATATGGCCAAACGCTAAATTTTGATCTCCACTGTCAAAAACTGGACCGTTTGAAAATAGCAATTGACTAGAAACGGTCAGAATTGGCCAACAGGAGAGGTGTAGTGTTGCACCAGGGCAACGCTAGGCCACACACATCTACAGTGACTCGCCAGAAACTTCGGAAGCTTGGTTGATAAGTTTTAATACATCCGCCATACAGTCCGGACTTGGCACCAATCGATTATCATCATTTTCTTGCATCTTTAATGATAAATAATCGGTATCTAGGGAGGATTTTGAAAATCGCCTACTTGAGTTTTTTTGCAAACAAAACGGTGCATATTTGGCCCAAATCGGACATTCGGAAGCATGTTAAATAAAGTCCTATAGTTCATATACAAATAATGGATTTCTTTTTCCCCAAACTAATATTTTGTTTTTGTCTGTTGGCTCCATGTTCATTATGACATCGCATTAGTTGGTCAGATCGCTTTTCCCATGGAATGGATGTTCGGCTTATAAATGTGGCACCTTAAAAGGGCTGCATAACCAGAAAAAAAATAAAGTTTTCGGTGCATTTCATCCCTGAAATATCATCAATATCATCATCGAAAAATATAGGCGTCGACTTTGACTATAACAGAAATCCCATACTAAATTTATTAACGCTACTTTTCCGCCCTCTAGTGATATCAAGACACCATATCAATATAAAGGTCAACCACTCCTCTTCAATATACTATGAACATATCGGTTGGTCCTTGATAAAATCTTCTTAAAAAAATCCACGCTTATTGGTCTTTTGGCCCTTGATAAAGTGTTCTTTAAAAAATCCACGGTTATTGGTCTGTTGGACCTTGATAAAATATTCATAAAAAAATCCACGCTTATTGGTCTTTTGGTCCTTGATAATGTCTTCTTTAAAAATTCCGCGGTTATTGGTCTGTTGGACCTTGATAAAATATTCTCTAAAAAATACACGCTTATTGGTCAGTTGGTCCTTGATAAAATCTTCTTTAAAAACTTAACGCTTATTTGTCTGTTTGTCTTTGATAAAAGATTCTTTAAAAAATCCACGCTTATTGGTCTGTTGGTCCTTGATAAAATATTCTTTAAAAAATCCACGCTTATTGGTCTGTTGGTCCTTGATAAAATCTTCTTTAAAAAATCAACGCTTATTTGTCTATTTGTCTTTGATAAAATATTCTTTAAAACATCCACGCTTATTGGTCTGTTAAAAATATTCTGATAAAATATTATTTAAAAAAATCCACGTTGCTAGGCCTTTTAATCCTTGTAAAGGTCCTTGGAAAAATACTTATTTAAAAAAAATTCAAGATCTGATCGTTCATAAAAATGTTATTTAAAAAATCCACACTCATTGTTCGACAGGCCTTAACAAAATTTTGTTATGATATCCTTTATTATAAGCTCCAGGAAAAAAACATTTAAAATCCATTTGTTTGCCTTCATGTGTTTGTCTGTCAATAAAATGCAAATTAAAATAACTTCCTCCGAGCACTGGAGGCAATATATAAACTCCATACAATGTGTTATAATAATGAATGTCGTTAGCAGTAAATTAGAAACGTGTAGCATAAAACTAAACATAATATTTATGTATGTGTGCATACTCACACACATTACTATCCCGCACGCACTCAAACCGAGTAAAATTAACAATTAAAATTATGGCAAAAACTAAAAGTTTACTCGTCATCAGCAGCCAAAGCACTAGGAACCCCAATGGCAATGGTGGAATAAAAATAAAATAAACTAATGTTCAATGACGACGTTGGCGAACTAATTTAGTACAGCAATTTTTGTGAATTACCGCCATATAATAAAAATCAATTTGGTCAATTGTGTGTGTGTGTGTGTACACACAAACAGACACACAACCAGAACACATTTTTAGGCGAATGTGGGTTGAATACCAGATTACGGGGTAATGGAATAGTTGCCATACATTAATTTGCTAATATCACAAAATTAGAACATTACGAAGTTGGCATAGACCTGAATTAAGTTGAAATCAAACACACACAAACCAAGCAACAACAACATTATTGGTATAAATTACATTGCATGAATGTGTGTTTGTGTGTGGGTTTATCCTTGTCACCATTCTCCCTTGGAGAACACCCCTTGTCATTCATTTGATGTCAGCTGAACAAATTCCATAAAATGTTTTCCCCCAACAAACAACATTGGCGTGGGTGTTGTGCCTGGAAGACGAAACGAAGAACCCCAGAATATACACATCCTTATGCCTTGAGTAAACAAATCATCAAACAAACAAGGATATGATGCCAAGTTGCGAAGGAAACCCGCCAACAAATTATAAGCTGAAAAGACAAATGCAAGTACACGAAAGGTAAAAGGTTGTACGACATTCAAAAGTAAATTTTTCACAGTACAGTGGGATGGCAAGAAGAGGATTCTTGGAAAAAAATAATATATTAATATTTTACCAATAAATGTTAAATGTCAGAAAGAAGAGGATTCTTGGAAAAAAATAATATATTAATATTTTACCAATAAATGTTAAATGTCAGAAACGGGTGAATATACAAAAATGTCAAAATCAATAAAAACTAAATAAATTTAAATTTATGGGATTAACAACAATTAGAAATATTTTTTTAATATTTTAATGAAATTTAAAAAAATGAATTAAAATTCCATGCCAATGGCTCTTTGAATTCATGAAAATATGCTTTAAAAAATCCTTGATTATACGTGATTAGGCCCTTAAAAATATTCTTTAAAATATCCACTATTATACGGCTTTTGGTCCTTGAAAATATTCATTAAACAATCCTCTTTTACACGTGTACGGGTCCTTGAAAAATATATTGATAGAAAATACTCATTTATACATCTTAAATGGTCTTTCAAAAAATATTCTTTAAGAAATCCACGCCTTAAATGGTCTTTGAAAAAATATTCTTTAAGAAATCCACGCCTTAAATGGTCTTTGAAAAAATATTCTTTAAGAAATCCACGCCTTAAATGGTCTTTGAAAAAATATTCTTTAAGAAATCCACGCCTTAAATGGTCTTTGAAAAAATATTCTTTAAGAAATCCACGCCTTAAATGGTCTTTCAAAAAATATTCTTTAAGAAATCCACGCCTTAAATGGTCTTTGAAAAAATATTCTTTAAGAAATCCACGCCTTAAATGGTCTTTCAAAAAATATTATTTAAGAAATCCACGCCTTAAATGGTCTTTGAAAAAATATTCTTTAAGAAATCCACGCCTTAAATGCTCTTTCAAAAAATATTCTTTAAGAAATCCACGCCTGGGGAATGGTCTTTGAAAAAATATTCTTTAAGAAATCCACGCCTTAAATGGTCTTTCAAAAAATATTCTTTAAGAAATCCACGCCTTAAATGGTCTTTGAAAAAATATTCTTTAAGAAATCCACGCCTTAAATGGTCTTTGAAAAAATATTCTTTAAGAAATCCACGCCTTAAATGGTCTTAAAAAAATATTCTTTAAGAAATCCACGCCTTAAATGGTCTTTGAAAAAATATTCTTTAAGAAATCCACACCTTAAATGGTCTTAAAAAAATATTCTTTAAGAAATCCACGCCTTAAATGGTCTTTGAAAAACTATTCTTAAGAAATCCACGCCTTAAATGGTTTTTGAAAAAATATTCTTTAAGAAATCCACGCCTTAAATGGTCCTTGAAAAACTATTCTTTAAGAAATCCACGCCTTAAATGGTCTTTGAAAAAATATTCTTTAAGAAATCCACGCCTTAAGGGGACCCCCCCCCCATTCTCGGGGTCAAAAATTTTGTTGATATAATTCGAATCTACACTAATTAAAGAATGTCCCTACAAAATTTCAAATGAAAATCTCAAGAAGTCTTAAAGATATAGCCGATTTATTGTGTCAGCATCAAGTGACGACTGAAAGGCTTCTCAAACTTTAAACGCGTTTTTCTCACCGTTCTCTTCTCTCACCGTTGGAATTTTCGGATTCCGATGTTCCAGTGAGGAGTTATCATGCCCGCCATCGAAAATAAGGACTTTTCTTTAATTACAAAAAACAACAAAAAAACAATAACAAAATTTTTTATTTTTATTTTTCTTCTCTTTTAAATCTTCAATTATATATGTGTAAAGTTACAAACCTTAACAAGCATTGGTATTAATTTACCAGCCCATTGAAAATCCTGAAAAATTAAAATCGAGAATGGGTGGGGTTCCCTTAAATGGTCTTTGAAAAAATATTCTTTAAGAAATCCACGCCATATATGGTCTTTGAAAAAATATTCTTTAAGAAATCCACGCCTTAAATGGTCTTTGAAAAAATATTCTTTAAGAAATCCAAGCCTTAAATGGTCTTTGAAAAAATATTCTTTAAGAAATCCACGCCTTATATTGTCTTTGAAAAAATATTCTTTAAGAAATCCAAAGAAATGGTCTTTGAAAAAATATTCTTTAAGAAATCCACGCCTTAAATGGTCTTTGAAAAAAATATTCTTTAAGAAATCCACGCCTTAAATGGTCTTTGAAAAAATATTCTTTAAGAAATCCTCGCATAATTGGTCCCTGAAAAATATCCTTGCAAAAATATTCTTTAAGAAATCCACGCCTTAAATGGTCTTTGAAAAAATATTCTTTAAGAAATCCTCGCATAATTGGTCCCTGAAAAATATCCTTGCAAAAATATTCTTTTAAAAATCCACGCCTATAGTGGTCCTTGAAAAATTATTGTTGTTTTAAAAATCCACGCCCATATTGGTCCTTGAAAAAAATGTCCTTTTAAAAATCCACGCCCATATTGATCCTTCAAAAAACATTATTTTAAAAATCCACGACTGGAATGGTCCTTGAAAACAATATTCTTTAAGAAAATAACTCCTGTAATGGTCCATAAAAATATTCTTATGAAAATACTTCAAAAAATATTCCTAGGTTTTGCCCTACTGTGAAATATGCAGTGTGTTCAACAACATGACAGAGGCAATGGCAACAAAGCAACAATCGCATGCAAAATGGTTTCAATTGAATTTGGCATTACTTTGTGCGACGGTAGCGTGCCTTAAGGCAATATTCCAAACGGAAATGTGTGTTTTTCTGTGTCCCCTTTTTACGATTCGCACGTTTGTTACGCTCCCATGTCCTTTAGTGTCTGCGTGTGCATGTGTAGCCCGCATTTCCGCCATTCTCTTGGTGTCTTTGCCGGCTGATGGGTTGGAAGGTAAAATATACCGGCATAAAACCAAATAACATAATAAAACATGAATAAATTGCCCTGAAAGGCATGAAAGAGAAATTTAAAATCTCTGGAGAATTTCGTATGCTCTTTTTAATCGTCAATTTAAAGAGAGCAAAGAAATCAAGCGCATATCCTTTTGCATTCGTGTTGAGTATGCGCATTTGCCCTCATTTGAATAAACGAAGTAATTACTCTTATTTAGAGAGATTTGAAATACTTCCGAGTCAAGTTACACTCTTTTATAAAAAAATATCCTTAAATCATTTACTCTTTCCCATTTTTTAATCAAAACCCATTGTACTTTGGTCGATTTTCATAAAAAGAAATTCTCCGAAGAGAACAACATGAAATTGAGCACGACACACACTTTCTAAAAAGAGGGCGCTTGTTTTTTTTTTTTTTTTCTTATATTTTTTTGTATTTGCCTTTCGCATCCTTGTTTAGTTTAAAGTGCTTTTGTTGTTTTCACAGAATGGTGTCACATTCGCATTGTTATTGTGTAGGAAATTCGTTACCCCTCATGGACACTCTTAATCCGATTTGATTTGCTTCTTTACTTGGGCTTGGTGTGTTTATTGCTGAACCGAGTTTTTTTTCTCTGTGGGTTTACACCACCACCACCATATAATGGTCATACATACAACAACTATAACACACGTTGTTCCTGAAGTGTTGTGTTGTTGTGCATGTGTATGTCCTTTAATGTTTATTGTTTATAGTTTTAATTGCTGCTGCTGTTGCTTTTGTTACTTGAGGCCATACACGAGTGTACATGAGTGAACATTTTGTTTGTGTGGGATTGTGAGTGTGTGTTGGAGAGTGATTGTGTGTGCTGGAATGTCCTTTGGCTTAAGGATATGATTTGTTGTCGTATTGACTGTGTATGCGGTTAATTGATTTATGTCAAAATTAGTAATATTTTGGCATTGTATAGTATTTATGGGTAGGGGAGCGGGCGATATTTTGTAAAATATGGGTATGAGGGTTAGATAATTTGTTTAAACCACATCAATATGTATATTGTTTGTTATCGAAGATAATAACATATCATTACTGTGGTTACATTTTTCAAACAAATTAAATATGATTGTTTCAATATTATTTATACAATTGTTAAAGCAAGTAAATATTATTTCGAGTCGAAATTTGTATATCTTTCACCATAACTTGAACAAATTAACGAAAATAGATAGGGATGTTTATAAGGGGGCTATAACATTAAAAACTGCTGCTATGAGAAAAAAATTAGAACATTGAATATACCAAAATGGCGCGTGTCCTCTGTTTGGGGGCTATGTACATACATGGACTTATTTTGAAAATGGGATCTGAAGAAGGCGTTTACCTACAAAGGAATGTAAAATTAATAACAAAATACATCCAAAAATACCTCCCCGTGTTATGACGACTACCGGCATTTATATTTTTTGTAGGAAAATATATCAAAAAGAGCACCGATATTGATAATTTTTGCCTCCCAATGAGAATCATAAATATCGAATAACCCATAGACCTATATTTAACTTTTTCTGGGAAGAAGTTTTTCACTCACCTGGAACCCGTAATTTCAAATTACTGCTACTTCGTTGTGAATATGCAGCTGAAACCTTCTTAATATCTATAGGGTGGATATGTCAAAAAATGGTCTTATATGGACAATTTTCTGTAAGAATCGGGAATATTACCGCTATTTTAGTGAGGAAATGGGGGCGAAAACGTTCTAAATTCCAATAATAATAAGTGACCTTAACCATGGACCAGATTTGATAATTTTCTGCAAAGATGTATGTCATCCTTCAGTAACTTGGAATACTTCATTTTATGCAATTGTTCTGCGTTTAAAATATTTAAATCACCGAAAATAAGTTTGGACCCATTGTTGAAGGCAACGGAAAACAAGTAAAAAAGGGTCAGTCGGTGTAGCTGACAAATATATATACTTTGTGCCACCACAAGAGTTTGTAACGCCGCGAAATATTTGTCCTAGACCCACATTTAAGTATACCGATCGTCATATTTCGACTAGCTGAGTCGATCTAAACATGTGTGTCTGTCCGTCTGTCTATTATAAATTGTAAACACGATACATGCTACAAGTATGGACCAATCTTGACGTTGTTTTTATGTACGATTGGTTCTGACAAATGAAAACCCACTATTATTTTTGGTAAATATCGTTTAATATATGGGTGATGAAATGGACCAAAAACTTTATTTTTTTAGCGTATATATTTACCACTGCAGAACATAGCCCCAGAAGTTGATAGTATATCCAAGAGGAGTGGTTGACCTTTAAATTGATACCAATAATATTGTCGTATGTACTCGGATGTGGAAGCTACACTTAAATATTTACAAGTGCTTATGTATTCATATATTCAGCGCTGATCGCTTTGAAATTTTCCATGAGGATCTTGGTATGGTCAAGGACAGCGCCTATACTTTTCGGTGATGAACCACACAAAGTTAGATTTTGGTGGATGGGTAGCATATGGTCGGCCCCGTTTGTCTATACTGCTCCGCTCACTGATTATTATTCGCCTTATATAAGGCATATGTTTTTAACTATGAGGTTTCGGATTTAATGTTCGGTTATTCAAATCGCTTCAAATTAAATTTACAAGTTAATGAAATATTGACCAGAGTTGGCAAAGGGTCCCATCTTCGGACTTGATCTAGGCTTGGTAGATATAATACGTTGTACATAGTTTGGTTCAAATCGGATAGTCCGTTCCCATAGTTCGCATGTAATAAATTTATTTTTTTGCTCAAATTTGACGATTTTGTGTGGGAGGCACCAGAAGAAGTGGACCGATATTCCCATCTTCGAACTTAAACTAAGTATGGAAGAAAAATTACAATGTGCAAAGTTTGGATAAAATCGGATACTCCCTTCGAAAGTTATCGTACGCCCCAGCCGGCCATTGGATATATGTAATTAAAAAGAGGAGCAGCATTGATAATTTTTCACAAAAATAGTTTTCATCCTGGGAAATCAAATTGCAACCACTTTCGATGTGGAAAATGCGTCTATGATCTTCAAAATACGGAAATTTGACGGGATCGTAAAATGGGGATCTATATGAAAGACCTTCAAAATATGAGAAGTATCTGAGGCCTTTATAATGGAGTGAAGAACGAAGGGTCCTTCATTTTTTCTATAGATAAAAAATCTATTTAAAAAAATATAATCATAAGGACTATTTTATGGTACTTTTGTGAAGTATTCCGTTTCTGTACAAAACGACCCTTAAGTCTTCTATAAAACAGAATCCATTTGATGTTTTATAGAAGAATATTATATTTGTCATATCAAAAATATACCATATGCGCTTCTATAAAAGTGAAGACGATCTGTCCTTCTAAATGAAATGGGCTTCTGACCATATGTAGATTAAAATACCGTACATTATTTAACGTACAAAAAATTGCTGTTGATGACGAATACTACAGACAAATATGTCTTCAACTTTTCTCTAGAAGTAGACCAATTATTATCGGATCTTCTGACTTTTTATGGAAAGATGCCCTTTGGGTCTGATATAGAACCATATTATGATTTCGTCTTCTGTGGAAGAAGACGAAATCTGTGGAAGAAGACGAAGATTTGGTCAGCTGTGAAAGAAGATATTTTGGTATTTTATTGAAAAATATAATTTGTTTTTCTATGAAAAAATAACCTTTAGTTGTCTATGGTTATGATTCTTTTAGTCTTCTATGGGTTTTTTAAAGGACCTGTATTTGGTTTGATGAAGATACTTCCAAGTGAGTGTATATAGTTTTATATATTGCTTTCTTACAGAATGAAAGCGCTAGGAAAATTTTAATACCCATGATGTTTTAATTTGTTTGGCAATATCCAAAAATATACAAATTAAACCACAGTCCGTTTGGGTTCTTCTTAATATTCTCAACAATTGCAACTCAACTACCCACAAAAGGTTTATTTTCTCAAAATTTATTTACAATTCCCCATAGAATATTCTATACATTATTTTTCAAGTTATTTCTTTCCCTGCTATTTAAAACTTTCTTCCATGCGGAAATAAAATCCACCAAATAGCCCTCATATAATTCCCTTTGACTTACCTCTACTCATCCGTTCTTTGTTGTTGTATGTGCTTTGAAGTCAAAGTTAGCAACAGCAAAGGTAATAAGTACAAAAGGAAAAAATACGGAGAATGTTTTCTTGCATAGAATACTTTTCCATAGCAATTTCGTAAACCGTGCCAAGAAAACCCAAAATGTCAAGAAAATTATGTCAATTTTAAATTCTATTATCCGGAATAAAAAAAAACACACACACAGAAAATAGAAATATACCCCAAATTATTTTTTGGACAATGTTCGTGTGGGACCGTTATTTCTAAGAAACTTCATGGAATATTTATAAACCCAAGAAAACAACAGCAACAACACAAGTACCAGTATTAGTATTTAACCAACTACAATAACGTTGAATTTCTGGCCATATTCTTATTGTTGGCCACACAGCTTCCCTATAAGCAAAGAAATACAAGCATACACATACCGACACCATCTCCACAACCACACACACAAAGCCATTCAATTTTCAATTTCGAGATTTTAATTTGAAATACAATAAAGTTTTATGTGCGTCATTTACAACAAGAAGAACTTTACAAAAAAAAAAAACACTGTTTAATGTAGCTGTATGGGTGTATGTGTTTGTCTGATTGTCTCTTAGAAATTCTACAATACCAAACAACCAACAACATCTGGTATTAAAGTTTTTGCCTTTAAAGGATATTTTACGTATCCAAGAAACTCGCACACACACATACGACTATCACCCAATCCCCCACCCCTTTCATGCACACATTTCCTACATTTATAAACTTGGCTAGGATTCTTAAAGTTGTTGCTATTGTTGTTGTACAATAACATTTACGACAAGCTATCCGGTTAGAATGTCAACATCTGTATTGGATTTTTCTTTCACAGCAAATTGGTAGGACCTCAGTAGATTTTCCACTAATTGAGAACGGAGGATACCACAAACTAGATGACAAAAACAACAACAAAAATACATGGAAACAAACGGTGTTTCTAATGTCCTCTAAAGGACAATTAGAAAACTTTGGACGTTGTTATGTTGATAATAAGGTAAAATGGGGGACACATTTCAGTCATTTCGGGGTGGTAAAATAGAGGTGACGGCTTGGAATTTAATTACTAATATTTACTATGAAAGTGATGAAACAAAATATCTATTTCACATTTCAGGGCCATTGATTGAAATATCAAATTCCTAAAGTACAAAATTATGATATTCTAAGGAAGGGATATTGACTTAAAGTACTAAATATGCTATCACGATGAACAGGGTAGAGCTAGGTTTATGAAATTAATTTTCTAACTAGTTTAATTAGTACTTTGTGTAGCCTCCAGCATAAGGTGGAGTCTATATTTTGTAATTTGGTTTGCAACATATCAATAAATTCACTGAAGACCCCACTTAGTATATATATATATATATATATATTATGGGGAAAGAAATACATTATTTTTATATGAACTATAATACTTTATTTAACATGCTTCGGAATGTCCGATATGCACCGATTTGTTGTATGATATGTTGCCATTTTAAAGGTAACTTCATAGTGCCTCTCTTATAGAAGACTTGCTCTCTATTTGCAAACAACTCTAGTAGTCGATTTTCACAATCCTCCATAGATACCGGTTTTTATCATTAAAGAAATTTCGTAATGCAAGAAAAATATGATAATCGATTGGTGCCAAATCCGCACTGTATGGCTATGGATGCATTAAAACTTCCCACCCAAGCTCCCGAAGTTTCTGGCGAATCACTGTAGACGTGTGTGGCCTAGCGTTGTCCTGGTGGAACACGACACCTCTCCTGTTGGCCAAATTCTGGCCGTTTCTGGTCTATTTTAAATGATTTAAAACAGTTTAGCTCCTGGACGATGATACGACTGCTGACATGCCGGTCAACTTCGAACCTTTCTCCAATTTCGTCGACAGGTGCATTTTAACATCAAAAATTCCTGAACTGAATCTACGAAACCAAAATTGTACATAATTGGCTGTTAATGTATCAGAACTATAGAACCATTCACAATTTTAGCTGATTGGCTTGCTTTTTCGCCTTTATCAAAGAAAAACTGTAAAATGTACCGAAGTTTCTCTTTGTTCACTTCCATTTTTAACACCCTGTAACTCACAATTGAATGCACCAAATAAAAACAACAAAATAATTTTTATTTACTACGAAATGTCACCCTTCCAACGAGCATAAATTTGAAATTGTTTGATCGATACTTTACGAGAAACCTATCAGCACATCCATCTGCCGAAAAAATTTTCCCCATCCTAATATTTAACAACTTTGAGCTTTACACCAGTAAAACTGTATATCAATGTTGGACGCGGTTTACAAATGACATGAGGTCAAAGTCGAAATGTCATATTTTTATGAATTACTAAATAATATCTGAATACGTAGACACCTGTAAACATTTAAGTATAACTCCCACATCCGAGTACATACGACAATATAATATGCATCAATTTAAATGTCAACCACTGCTCTTGGATATAATGCCAACTTATATTTCTGAAATATTGACCGAACTTCATCAAAACACTCATGCTTATTTTGTAAAATAAATAATTGCGGCCTCCGAAGCGACCAGATAAACCGAAAAAAATTAAGTATCCCCTAAATATTAACCATAAAATTGGCCAGAACCGGTCCTGCATGCAAAATTTCGAGAAGATTCGTTCATAATTGTCGTGTCGGACACACATGTGTAGATCGACTCAACTAGTCGAGATATGACGATTGGTATACATAAAGGTGGGTCTAGGACCAATATTTCGCGGAGTTATAAACTCTGACAACATAATTGTGTAGGATATAATGATCCCGAAATATGGGAGATACCCGGAAAATTGAGTCAATATTGTATTTTTTGGTATGGAGACTTTCTAACGAAGTTTGGGTTTACCTAAAAATGTTGACCAATATCAGAATTTTTGCTTAAATTTTTGGTACCCAATGAGAATAAAAATTTGCAGTCAACTTGGGTAAAAAGAGTGCCTTATGGTATATGATATATTTCATCTGATAACCAAAATATTTGGCATTGGCCAGAATCGGAACTTCATACTAAATTTCTTGACAATAGGTTCGAAATTCCAACATGTACTTTGGTTATATTTTATAAAGGTAAATCGATATGAATACAAGCTAATAATTTATATATATCTTTCTTCGAAGGGGATAGTAATTAACAAGTGCGCGGCACAGCATTAATTAGCACTCCATTTTTTTTTGTGCTTGATTCCATTGCTATGTCTTCTCAGTTTCTTGGAGACATGTCTATCGATATAGACATGCGTCATAATTTGTTAAGGCTACATAAAATTATAATACCCCCCATTCCTTTAACATAGATGTACATAAATATGTCATACATATGTGAACACAAATTCACCCGTAACCATTATCCTTAAAGTTAAACGAGTATGAAGAAATATAATCATTACCGCATACAATGGCTGAAATACTTCATTTCCAGCTAAATAGAACAGCAATTCTAAAAAGGCACACACATATGAACTCACACACACTCGCAGCCATTTCCTCCCATGTCCTTAGAACAAAAAAAGTATCATACATATTATACGAATCAACAGCAACACCAACAACGGCAACGAAAATGGTAACAGCAGCAACAGAGTAATAAAAAGACCTGACGCCTTATTTTACTTATTGTCCTTGTTGTTGTTGCTGCTGTAGATTTTTTCCATAATCATCATTATCGTCATTCTCTTCATAATAATCGTCGTTGCCGTTGTTGCTGTCCCATAAACTTATACATCTATGCGTGTAATACATATATACAAGTGTGCGTTTGTCTGTTTGTGTGTGTGCGACAGAGTGTCACAGGATTCCATTTCATTTCATTTGGCTTCCCATTGCGATTTACACCCTAAAGCCAAAGTTGTGCCATTTACACCCAGCCATCCAGCCACCCAAACCTGCTGCTGTCTGCTTCAATGTTTTTTGTTGCCCTCTTTCTTCTGTGTACTCTGTTACGCGGTCTTTTTGTTGTTGTATACCAAAGCTGTTGAGTCAAAGCGTTGAATATCCTGTTTTGGGGGGATATTAAATTCATTCATTGATAAAAAAAGTGTAGATTATAAAATAAAAAAATGTTTCACACAGTATTTAGGGCGTGAGGAGTGAATGAATATCAATAAAATACGAAGGCGAACGTAATTTTTCAAACAAGAAAAAAACAAACGGGTTTAAAAACTCCATTTCAAAAGTCAATCAATAAATTGGACAGCTCTTTTAACATCACAAATTGGGAGGGAAAGTTGAGAAAGGGGTTTAAACTCATTGGCATTTAAAGATATTCTTACACATGCATATCATTTGTCACGGAAGCATTTTCCAGCAATTATTCCAGACACTGTTACATTTTAGGTACTTAAAAATTATAAACCAGATTTTAGAATAAATCGTTTAAAAGCGCCGTTAAGTTCGAAATTTGCCTTGAGGTAGATAATAAAAATACAACAAATCGGTCGGGACTTTTATATGAGGGCTATTATCATGGCAAATTGCTGCCAGGAGAAAAAGAAATACCAAACTACAGACTCTCAGTTTGGAAAATTGGGCAAGGACGTTCATAAATATATTGAACGTGTTCTATGAAGAAGTAGTATAGGAACCAAGATCGCGGAATTTAAATTTGAATCAATTTGGTTGAAATGAGCTACAACCCGTGAAATACTGAACTTTGGGAGGTACCACTCCTATATAGAGTCTTACCTAAAAAGTGGACCAATATTAACTATTTGTTGATAGGAAGATTTCCTTACCATTGAGGACAGGAAATACGAAATCAAATCATTCCACTGCATAAACAAAATTTTGAGGCTGTAGAAAATGTATTATTTGGGTTGAAAGCCTATAACAGGCAACAACATATTTTAGAGCTCATAGCTTTTCAAAAATCTCTGCACAAAGGGTTAAGAACCCAGAAGGACGTAACATCGCCCAGGAGCTAAAAATCGACCATAAAACTGTTTTAAACCATTTACACAAAGCTGCATTCGATGCTCGATGTTTGGGTCCACACCAATTAACAGAAAAATAGGATGGATAAAATTTCCATCTGCGAAGCATTAGCTGAACGGAATAAGAAAGACCCATTTTATAAACGGATGATAGCCAAACCAAACGGCCAGGAAGGTTCTGCTATGTGTTGCTATGAGTTGCTTCCATATGGCCAAACGAAACCAAACCAGAAACGGCAATAATTTGCCAACAGGAGAGGTGTCGTGTTCCACCAGGATAGCGCTAGGCCACACACATCTACAGTGACTCGCCAGGAAATTCGGTAGCTTGATTGGACTTGGTACCAAGCGATTATTATCTTTGTGAAAGTCGACTACTAGAGGTTTTTTCAAATGGAGAGCAGGACTTCTATGAAAGAGGCATTATAAAGTTACCTTTAAAATGACAACAAATCATACAACAAAACGGTGCATATTTGTCCCAAATCGGGCATACCCTGCAGCATGTCCATGAAGCATGTTAAATAAAGTCCATATAAAAATAATGGATTTCTTTTTTTCCCAACCTAATAGAATGCCAGCCTTCAAAACTCCAACATACTAAATTAAAATTATATTGGTGGGAAAGCGTTGTTAAAACTCTAATGGTTCTGAATGTTATATTGGAGCTAAACCAAAACGTGGACTAAATTTTATAAATTAAAGTAGGAAAATTGAACCTCCATAATCTTCACAAATAATTTAAAAAAAAAAATTGTCCTTTGTGAGAAGCAAGCTATCTACGGTTACCATTTTTAGACTTGATCTAATTTGGTAATGATGTTACTATGTTAAAATTTCGAGATATGTCGGACACCTCATTCGCTTTATCATTCATTTGATATTGGAATCAAACCGCTTCATTTGGGCATTTTGTCTAAGATCTTCAAACTAACGAAATTGGGGTAGCTACACGAAGACATGGACCAAAATTTCCGGCATGCCTTGTCAGCCTACAAAACCTCTCAATACTAACTTATAATTTTATTGGTGGGAAAAATTTGTTAAACTTCTTATTTTTATAGGCTTCACATATAATTAAAAAAAATTGGCCTTTTATAGGAAGTCCAATTTTTCCGACACCAAATTCGCCCCCAATTTTCGGTATTTTGGGGTTCTTGGGCGCGTTTTTTACCTGTAATTGAGTACATCGAATTCTTATTGGTTAGTAAATCTCCCCACTAAAAATTAAGGGTACCCCCAATTTTCGGTATGGCCTCCAGGGACGTACTCATATACATTTTTTTCTGCAATGAAACAATTAACCAGCAACTTCCACCCAACCTCCCGAAATAAAGTCTGTGGTGATGACCTTATATAACTGTAACCTCTAAATTGCTGTATTTTGGTGATGTTCCATCCTACCATGCGTCGTCAATATCGGTCCACTTTTTGGGGTTTTTAGGGAAAATATCCATAAAAATTTCTAAAATTTGTATTTTTCATGTATATCGGCAGGCATTTGGGCATCTCCTCCATAAATGATACCTCTTGAAGGGAAGAATTGAGATACATAACTAAAATATTGGGTTCGCGTTGAGCTATATCGGTCATTGATTAGACATATCCCTTCATATAATGATAACCCCAAATATTGGATAATTCCCAGTAATTAATATAGGACCCCTTAAGCGTTGCCTCATATAACTTTGCACTCTAAATTGCAGTAGTTTGAGGATTTGATTTGAGGTTCCACTCTATCAATATCGGTCTACGTTCTATCAATACGGTCTACCATTAAAATTACTGAAATTTGTATTTGGTGCGCATAATGGTTTACATAAATCGGTTTGTAGAATTGTCGGTATAGGTCCACTTTATATAGGGTATGTTCCCTATATTTTCATTTTAAGTACCTTTCAGTATACCTATGTTGGAGGGTATCCAAAGTTCTCCCGGCCGAAAATAACATTTTTTTCACTTGTTTTTATATTGGATTCCTTTTGGCCACAATGTCATATTGTATGGACCATAACTTATAAATGGATACAGGGGCGTCCACCAAACTACAATATATGGTAGTGTCGAATACCGAAAAACGCGTGGAATTTTTATGTGGGAATTAAATTTGTAACGAGAGCTATCGTACGCACCAGCTAGCTAGCAAGACAATTCGGAAATCGAATCCAAATTATATAAAATGGATATTGTTCAAAGACACTTTGGGTCGGAAACCGGTTATTTAGATCGTATCGAAGCGTATGATTCCCTATTACCCGTAATACTAAGAATATAAGGATCAGGCTAAAATCTTCACATGTTAATTCAATTTTTTTCTTTTTTTCAAATTTATTGTTGAAGTCTCTGTAAGCCATCTTATACATAAATCATTACGCTATTTTATAACACACAAAATAACCTGCTATGATAATATCCCAAGGCTAGTAGTAGGTCCATATTCGTAACCCTTCTGCCATTGTTTATTCTTCTTGAGTTTGAAGTAGATGTAATTGGTTTTCAAGGAAACCCTCCTTTCTCCTTTCTGTACAAATAAATCTTTTTGTTAATCAAACCAATTTTCTAACAAAATATTTAAGCCGTTCCTCTCCATTTTCTTATGGCGGATGTCTTAACTTATGTTCAAGATTTATTTACTTGGCAGATTTTCCCTCATTTTTTTGCTAAATCATTTTGGGGTGCGTTTACAAAACCTTAAATATTTAGAGAAAAACATTGTATACCTATTGTATGTGATAGGGGGAAAAGTTTCTTAAACATTTTCTTGTTGCTGCTAAAATTTTCCCCTTTTCACCATTGCCATAATTCTTTATTAAGTGGCCCAGCCTTCTTTGTTTTGCGAGCGATGGAAAAATATCTTTAGCTAATACCGAACAAAAGTGGGGGACATATGGCGGAAATGAGAAAGGAGACATCATGTGGTGTTTCACAAAATCGCCCATGGGCATTTTGTGATGATAATGAGAAAGAAACCGAGCGAGCGAGGGAAAACGGTTTCCCTTTGTTGACACTATGAATAGTCATGAAATTAGATGAAAAGTGGGTCAGTCAACAGTCAAACAATGTCTAACCAAAAGAAATTCATCCATCTAAACAACAGCAACAACAACAACGAAATTGTAAGCCTTTTGAGGCGGTTTAGCTGAAACAGAAATACCCTCACATATACACTGGACCTTACACTTTGTGCAAATCATTCCCCAAAGTCCATTCCTCGTCATATCAGCTTCTAGGGGTAGCAAACCTTCAATTTGCTATTTGTTCAACACTGAATGGATGGCATATCCTTTGTTGATAATTTTTTTATTTCCCCTCCCTCCACTCATACTCATTTGAGTGTGTTGGGTTTATAAAACCCTTTGACACTGAAGGGTTGACATGAACACACAAATACATACACACGCCATCTCAAACACAAAAAGGGTTATGGCAAACATCTATATGTTTGTCTATAGGTACGACAGGATTTAATCGTGTCTCTGGTATAAAAAGACATATGTATGTGTGTTGGATATTATTTTCTTCCTCACTCTCTCTATCCCTCTCCCTGGGCAACAATAAATGTCTACATAGATTTGCATTATCATAATTATAGACTTTTGTGCTGACGTCTGCTTTTCCGTTGTTTGCCATTTTTTCATTGACGTAGATTGTCTTCAAGGAACATATTTCAGGATAATTCTATTTGTTCGAAAAGTACTGTTGTTTGTGTATTCCAAAGGACATCTGGAATGAATAGAAGAATTTTAGGCCGCTTCCTTTATTGAATGATGTCGAAGGGTATTCTTTGTGAAGTGAAAACTGCTGAGAACGACTTAAACAGTTTAACTTTTGCTTTCGAAGCTACGGAAAATGGAAGAGGGTATTGGAATTTAAATAATGACCACTAAGGGATTAACTTTTTAAGTTGAGTGCATTCAAGGCATATAGTGTGTTAACCCACTGAAGGACTTTTTGAGACCTTTTAAATAGTGGGTTGTGGATGTACTAGTAATGGGGTTTCAGTTTTCCCTATGTGGGCGAGGTACTTGAGGGAGTACTTGTCCTAGGAAGAATATTTTTTAAACAGTCCAAGCTTGAAAAAACATTTTTAAAAAATCCACTTCTCAAAAAATATATTTTTTTAAATTGACGACTTGTTGTGTATTAAAAAATATTTCTTCAATAAACGCCTTGTTATTTCTTTAAAAAGAATATAAATCATTGTTTTAAGAAATATTTAAAAAAAATCCATGCCCTTTTTTGAAAAAATATTCCTTGAAAAATATTAATTTAAAAAAGGCCACACATTGTTGGCCTTTGAAAAATATTCATTTGTTGGTCCTTGAAAAAATATTCCTTTAAAAATGCACGCCTTGTTGACCCTTGAAAAAATATTCCTTTAAAAAATACACGCCTTTGTGACCCTTGAAAAAAAGATTCCTTTAAAAAATACACGCCTTGTGGGCCCTTGAAAAAATATTCCTTTAAAAATACACGCCTTGGTGATCCTTGAAAAAGATTCCTTTTAAAAATACACGCCTTGTTGGTCCTTGAGAAGAAATATTCGTTTAAAAAATCCACGCCTTGTTCCATTAAAAAAGCCACGCCCTACTGGTCCTTGAAAAAAGATTCCTTTAAAAAATCCACGCCTTATTGGTCCTTGAAAAAAGATTCCTTTAAAAAATCCACGCCTTGTTGGTCCTTGAAAAAAGATTCCTTTAAAAAATCCACGCCTTATTGGTCCTTGAAAAAGGATTCTGTTAAAAAATCCACGCCTTGTAGTTTCTTGTTCGGAAAATTGCTCTTTTAAAATCCACGCTTGTTTACTCATTGAAAACATATTCTCTAAAACCCCTCCCTGTTTACTCCTTAAACAAATATTTTCTAAAAATCTAAGCTCATTGAAAAAATATGCTTCTTTACTCTTGTAATGATCTTTTAAAAAATATTCCTTAAAAAACTCACGCCTGTAATGAGCCTTAAAAATATTCCTTCCACCACTTTTTTGTAGTTCCAAAAATATTCTTTAAAACATTCAAGCCTTGTTGATCCTGGAAAGAATATCCCTTTAAAAAATTCAAGCCTTGTAGATCCTGGAAAAAATATTCCATTAATATATTAAAATATTGTAAATCCTGGGAAGAATATTCAGTTAAAAAATCCACGCCTTGAAGGATCTTTTTCCTTATTCTTTTTTAAAAAATCAACGGTTGTGGTAGACCTTGAAAAGTATTTGTTCAAAAATTCCTGAAAAGTATTCTTTAAAAATCCACTCTAATAAATCTGATAGTCGTGGAAAAAAATATTTTTTAAAAATCACGTGTGATAGTCCTTTAAAAATATTTAAACAACCATTTTTATTGAATTAACATATACTGAAATTGACACAATATTTTACTGTGACCCTTATTTCCACAAA